>NW_022589737.1:786768-794594 GCF_004348235.1 Phoca vitulina
TCCCTCCCACCCCACCCCCCACTCCAGCAACACTCAGTTTGTTTCCTGAGATTAAAAATTCCTCATATCAGTGAGGTCATATGATACATGTCTTTCTCTGTTTGACTTATTTCGCTCAGCATAACACCCTCCAGTTCCATCCACGTTGTTGCAAATGGCAAGATCTCATTCCTTTTGATGGCTGCATAATATTCCATTGTATATATACACCACATCTTCTTTATTCATTCATCTGTCGATGGACATCTTGGCTCTTTGCACAGTTTGGCTATTGTGGACATTGCTGCTATAAACATCAGGGTGCACGTACCCCTTCGGATCCCTACATTTGTATCTTTGGGGTAAATACCCAGTAGTGCATTGCTGGATCATATGGTAGCTCTATTTTCAACTTTTTGAGGAACCTCCACACTATTTTCCAGAGTGGCTGCACCAGCTTGCATTCCCACCAACAGTGTAGGAGGGTTCCCCTTTCTCCGCATCCCCGCCAACATGTGTCATTTCCTGACTTGTTAATTTTAGCCATTCTGACTGGTGTGAGGTGGTATCTCATTGAGGTTTTGATTTGGATTTCCCTGATGCCAAGCGATGTTGAGCACTTTTTCATGTGTCTGTGGGCCATTTGGATGTCTTCTTTGGAAAAATGTCTGTTCATGTCTTCTGCCCATTTCTTGATTGGATTCTTTGTTCTTTAGGTGTTGAGTTTAAGAAGTTCTTTATAGATTTTGGATGCTAGCCCTTTATCTGATATGTCATTTGCAAATATCTTCTCCCATTCTGTCTGTTGTCTTTTGGTTTTGTTGACTGTTTCCTTTGCTTTGCAAAAGCTTTTTATCTTGATGAAGTCCCAGTAGTTCATTTTTGCCCTTGCTTCCCTTGCCTTTGGTGATGTTTCTAGGAAGAAGTTGCTGCGGCTGAGGTCGAAGAGGTTTCTGCCTGTGTTCTCCTTTAGGATTTTGATGGACTCCTGTCTCACATTTAAGTCTTTCAACCATTTGGAGTCTATTTTTGTGTGTCGTGTAAGGAAACGGTCCAGTTTCATTCTTCTGCATGTGGCTGTCCAATTTTCCCAACACCATTTGTTGAAGAGACTGTCTTTTTTCCATTGGACATTCTTTCCTGCTTTGTCAAAGATTAGTTGACCATAGAGGGTCCATTTCTGGGCTCTCTATTCTGTTCCACTGATCTATGTGTCTGTTTTTGTGCCAGTACCATACTGTCTTGATGATGACAGCTTTGTAATAGAGCTGGAAGTCCAGAATTGTGATGCCGCCAGCTTTGCTTTTCTTTTTCAACATTCCTCTGGCTATTCGGGGTCTTTTCTGGTTCCATACAAATTTTAGGGTTATTTGTTCCATTTCTTTGAAAAAAGTGGATGGTATTTTGATGGGGATTGCATTGAATGTGTAGATTGCTCTAGGTAGCATTGACATCTTCACAATATTTGTTCTTCCGATCCATGAGCATGGAACGTTTTTCCATTTCTTTGTGTCTTCCTCAATTTCTTTCATGAGTATTTTATAGTTTTCTGAGTACAGATCCTTTGCCTCTTTGGTTAGATTTATGCCTAGGTATCTTATGGTTTTGGGTACAATTGTAAATGGGATCGACTCCTTCATTTCTCTTTCTTCTGTCTTGTTGTTGGTGTATAGGAATGCCACTGACTTCTGTGCATTGATTTTATATCCTGCCACTTGACTGAATTCCTGTATGAGTTCTAGCAGTTTTGGGGTGGAGTCTTTTGGGTTTTCCACATAAAGTATCATATCATCTGCAAAGAGTGAGAGTTTGACTTCTTCTTTGGCGATTTAGATGCCTTTGATTTCTTTTTGTTGTCTGATTGCTGTGGCTAGGACTTCTAATACTATGTTGAATAGCAGTGGTGATAGTGGACATCCCTGACGCATTCCTTACCTTAGGGCAAAAGCTCTCAGTTTTTCCCCATTGATAATGATATTTGCTGTAGGTTTTTCATAGATGGCTTTTATGATATTGAGGTATGTACCCTCTATGCCTATACTCTGAAGAGTTTTGATCAAGAAAGGATGCTGTACTTTGTCAAATGCTTTTTCTGCATCTATTGAGAGGATCATATGGTTCTTGTTCTTTCTTTTGTTAATGTATTGTATCACGTTGATTGATTTGCGGATGTTGAACCAACCTTGCAGCCCAGGGATAAATCCCACTTGGTCGTGGTGAATAATCCTTTTAATGTACTGTTGGATCCTATTGGCTAGTATTTTGGTGAGAATTTTTGCATCCATGTTCATCAGGGATATTGGTCTGTAATTCTCCTTTTTGATGGGGTCTTTGGTTTGGGGATCAAGGTAATGGTGGCCTCATAAAATGAGTTTGGAAGTTTTCCTTCCATTTCTATTTTTTGGAACAGTTTCAGAAGAATAGGTATTAATTCTTCTTGAAATGTTTGGTAGAATTCCCCTGGGAAGCCATCTGGCCCTGGGCTTTTGTTTTTTGGGAGATTTTTGATGACTCTTCAATTTCCTTAGTGGTTATAGGTCTGTTCAGGTTTTCTATTTCTTCCTGGTTCAGTTTTGGTAGTTGATCCATCTCTAGGAATGCATCCATTTCTTCCAGGTTATCTAATTTGCTGGCATAGAGTTGCTCATAATATGTTCTTATAATTGTTTGTATTTCTTTGGTGTTGGTTGTGATCTCTCCTCTTTCATTCATGATTTTGTTGATTTGGGTCATTTCTCTTTTCTTTTTGATAAGTCTGGCCAGGGGTTTATCAATCTTGTTAATTCTTTCAAAGAACCAGCTCCTAGTTTTGTTGATCTGTTCTACTGTTCTTTTAGTTTCTATTTCATTGATTTCTGCTCTGATCTTTATTATTTCTCTTCTCCTGCTGGGTTTAGGCTTTATTTGCTGTTCTTTCTCCAGCTCCTTTAGGTGTAGGGTTAGGTTGTGTACTTGAGACCTTTCTTGTTTCTTGAGAAAGGCTTGTATTGCTATATACTTTCCTCTTAGGACTGCCTTTGCCACATCCCAAAGATTTTGAATAGTTGTGTTTTCATTTTCATTGGTTTCCATGAATTTTTTTTAATTCTTCTTTAATTTCCTGGTTGACCCATTCATTCTTTAGTAGGATGCTCTTTAGCCTCCATGTATTTGAGTTCTTTCCAACTTTCCTCTTGTGATTGAGTTCTAGTTTCAAAGCATTGTGGTCTGAAAATATGCAGGGAATGATCCCAATCTTTTGGTACCGGTTGAGACCTGATTTATGACCTAGGATGTGATCGATTCTGGAGAATGTTCCATGGGCACTAGAGAAGAATGTGTATTCTGTTGCTTTGGGATGGAATGTTCTGAATATGTCTGTGAAGTCCATTTGGTCCAGTGTGTCATTTAAAGTCTTTATTTCCTTGTTGATCTTTTGCTTAGATGATCTGTCCATTTCAGTGAGGGGGGTGTTAAAGTCCCCCACTATTATTGTATTGTTGTCGATGTGTTTCTTTGCTTTTGTTATTAATTGCCTTATATAATTGGCTGCTCCCATGTTAGGGGCATAGATATTTACAATTGTTAGATCTTCTTGTTGGATAGACCCTTTAAGTAGGATATAGTGTCCTTCCTCATCTCTTATTACAGTCTTTGGTTTAAAATCTAATTTGTCTGATATAAGGATTGCCACCCCAGCTTTCTTTTGGTGTCCATTAGCATGGTAAATGGTTTTCCACCCCCTCACTTTCAATCTGGGGGTGTCTTTGGGTCTAAAATGAGTCTCTTGCAGACAGCATATCAATGGGTCTTGTTTTTTAATCCAATCTGATAGCCTATGTCTTTTGATTGGGGCATTTAGCCCATTTACATTCAGGGTAACTATTGAAAGATATGAATTTCGTGCCATTGTATTGCCTGTAAGGTGACTGTTACTGTATATTGTCTGTGTTCCTTTCTGGTCTATGTTGCTTTTAGGCTCTCTCTTTGCTTAGAGGACCCCTTTCAATATTTCTTGTAGGGCTGGTTTTGTATTTGCAAATTCCTTTAGTTTTTGTTTGTCCTGGAAGCTTTTTATCTCTCCTTCTATTTTCAGTGACAGCCTAGCTGGATATAGTATTCTTGGCTGCATATTTTTCTCATTTAGTGCTCTGAATATATCCTGCCAGTCCTTTATGGCCTGCCAGGTCTCTGTGGATAGGTCTGTTGCCAATCTAATTTTTCTACCATTGTAGGTTACATATCTCTTCTCCTGAGCTGCTTTCAGGATTTTCTCTTTGTTTCTGAGACTCATAAGTTTTACTATTAGATGTCGGGGTGTTGACCTATTTTTATTGATTTTGAGAGGGGTTCTCTGTGCCTCTTGGATTTTGATGCCTGTTTCCTTCCCCAAATTAGGGAAGTTCTCTGCTATAATTTGTTCCAGTATACCTTCTGCCCCTCTCTCTCTTTCTTCTTCTTCTGGGATCCCTGTTATTCTAATGTTGTTTCGTCTTATGGTATCGCTTATCTCTCTAATTCTGCCCTTGTGATCCAGTAGTTGTTTATCTCTCTTTTTCTCAGCTTCTTTATTTTCCATCATTTGGTCTTCTATATCACTGATTCTCTCTTCTGCCTCATTTATCCTAGCAGTTAGCGCCCCCATATTTGATTGCACCTCATTAATAGCCTTTTTGATTTCGACTTGGTTAGATTTTAGTTCTTTTACTTCTCCAGAAAGGTTTCTCTAATAACTTCCATGCTTTTTTCAAGCCCAGCTAGTATCTTTAAAGTGATGATTCTGAACTCTAGATCCGACATCGTACTGTCTGTATTGAGTAGGTCCCTGGCTATTGGTACTACCTCTTGTTCTTTTTGTTGAGATGATTTTTTCCGTCTTGTCATTTTGTCCAGAGAATAGATTAATGAGAGAACAAAATGCTAACAGGGTAACAACGTCCCCAGAAAATATACTCTAAACAAATCAGAAAAGACCTGAAGCAGGGGGAAAAGAAAGGGAAAGAGAGAAGAAAGACTAGTCTTGATCACAAACTAAGGTTGGTCTTGTTAGATTGGATCTGATTATTTATATAGGTGCAACAAGAGTGGTAATTTACCATACAGTCTTCTTAAGTTTGCTTTGCTGGAGGTTTTTGGGAGGAATCTCAGATTTGATTTTTAAAATACTTGTTAATTAACTGGACTGTTTAGTTCATCTGTCTTCAACCTGATTGGATTTTTAAATTTTGAGGTTTATGAGTGTGTGTCTTAAACTTCATTTAGGTGCAGTAAATAGATACAACTTGAAGAACTTGATAAGGCAACACACAAAGACTTTAAAGAAACCAATGAATTTTCTGGGTTTTTTGTTTTTAGTTTTTTTCTTGAGAGGCCTAGGAATATCACCCTCTCTCTGGCTGAAGCTCTGTCATTATACTCTAAGAAGAACCTGTCCAAGTTCATTGTTAGGAAGGGGAAAACAAGGTTTAGAAACAGTGCTCAGTTAAATAGAAATGATTAGAGCCTACCTTGGCATACAGTGAACATATAGATGATACTGATTCTAGAGAAGGGAAGGTTTGGGACTGAGAATATGAGTTTCTCAGAAGGTAGGTCTAGGATTAGGACTCTTTGTCCCAGGAATTTCAGTCTTGGACTTGGTTCCTGCATCTTGCAGCCTGTCTGTCCTTCATGTATTTTATAAGGCCTGCCAGTAGTAACTAGGAGCCCGGGATCTGAGGCCAGTACTCAAGAGTTTTGTGGAGAACTTCTAGGGTGAATGTATTGCTGGGCCAAAGGAGATTTAAGAGAGTTTTTCCAGACCTGGGGCCTGCCTTGGCTGCCACAGACATCTAGGAGTAGCAGGAATATCTTCAGTCTTTATTGTGTGGTACTGGTTTGTTTACTCAGGCCTTTTAAAATCTTGCTAGGAAAACTTCCCTTGAAGACCTTCCAGTCCTTGCCTGTGAAAAGTATCATGGTTCTTTGAAGTCACATGCTTCTGAACCAAATTTCCACTTTTTATTTGTCCAACCTGTTCTCCCTGTTTCATTCCTCTTGCTTCACAGTGTTACAATAAAAATGTGTTCCTAATTGTAGACCTAAGAGAATGGCAGTGTAAGTGGGGAGGCATTCCCACACTTTCCCTAGTTGCTAGGAGGGAATTTGATTTTACGTATGCTGTGGTCCTTGGGGAGAGATGGTAGCTCATCTTTCTATCACCATCACTGCGTGAATCGGGCGTGCCAGTTCTCTATAAGCTTAAATCTCCTTGTCTGGGGAATGGGGAGGAGCATTATCTCCTGGCTATCCAGTGGTGCAGAGGAAGGCGTGAGGTAAGAACTAAGAACTTGGAATCTAAGGAACAGTCCTGAAATCTTGCCTGACATTAACCTGAGTTAACACGGATGGCTGATCCTGCCACTCCATAGCATATTCTCAAAAAGAAAGATTTATATTTACAAGGTAAATTTCTTATTTCTTCCATCTCCTGTTTCTAGAATTAGCACGCTGAGACCTACTAGAAGGAACTTAAAAGTTGACGAAAGACTGCCTTTTTTTTCTTTGCTTTTTATAAAACTTCTTACAAAATCATTTTAGATATACAGGAAGTTGCAAAAGTATACGCCCTGTGTAGGCTCCATCCAGTTTCCCCCAATGATTATATTTTATGTAACTATAGTATAATATCAAAACCAGAAAATTGGCATTTGTACACTATGTATGTATAGTTTTGTATATGCCATTTCCACATGCTGATTTGGGCAAATACCACAATTGAGATACAAAATGATTCCATCACCACACAGATCTCTTATTACCCAGATAGAGCCACACCTGCACCCCTCCCCTTTACCGCCGACTCTTATACCTAGCCACCACGAATCCATTCTCCATCTCCATAATTTTGTCATTTTGAGAACATTATATAAATGGAATCAGACAGTTAGTGGTCGTTTGAGATTTTTTTTCTCTTTGCTTAACGCCACTGAGATCCACTCAAGTTGCTGTGTGTATCAATACTTTGTCCCTTTTCATTGCTGAGTTGTATTCCATGGTATGGAGGTCCCACAGTTTGTTTAACCATTCATTCCTTGAGGGACAGTCTGGTGGTTTCTAGTATTTTGCTATTACAGATAAGGCTGCTATGGACATTTGTGTACAGGTTTGTATGGACACAAATGTTCATTTATCTGAGATAAATGCTCGTAGTATCACTAATGGATTGCATGGGAAGTGAATGTTTAGTTTTTTAAGAAAGTGATAGCATGTAGTTGGATCATGTTTTTACTCCTCTCTGCCAGGTGGGTGGTAGAAATCCAGGTTTTCTACATGGCTTCCATTGATACCCTTAGGTGACGGGTGGGGAAGGTGGGGAAGGACACCTCATTACTGCTTGGATAGTGGGAGTTCTGGTTCCCTACTGAGCCTCCACTGACATCACCCTGCATGGGATAGGGAGGGCGCCTCCTTTCTGCTTCCCATGGGTCCTCCACTGACACCACGGTGTTAAGGGTGAGGTACTCATTACCACTGGAAGGTGGTGAAAGTTCTGGCTTCCCACTTGTGGTATTCTTACACCACCCTGATAGTGGGGCTGGGGGGATACCTTGTTACAGCCAGGCCCAAATGGAAGTTGAGGCTCTCCACTTTGCCTTGGCTGATAGGAGTGGGGAAGGGCTGCAGTGTGTTCTGTGGTGTTTGGTGGGAGTAGGGTGGCTATTGTGGAGGCTACCCCCATCTTGATCCTTTAGCTAGATATAGCCAGCTTTTCTTTCTTCTTCTTCTCCTCCTCCTTCTTCTTTTCTTCTTCTTCTCCTTCTTCTTCTTCCTCTTCTTCTCCTTCTCCTTCTCCTTCTCCTTCTCCTTCTCCTTCTCCTTCTCCTTCT
>NW_022589737.1:794604-971072 GCF_004348235.1 Phoca vitulina
CCTCTCCTCCCCCTCCTCCTCCTCCCTCTCCTCCCCCTCCTTCTCCTCCTCCTCCTCATTCTTCTTCCTTTTCTTCTTCGTCTGTGCTGTTGGCTTTTCCAGCATCTAATCTGGATAGATGAAGCAAAAAGCTAACCCAAACAAATCACTACTGTGTCTTTCCTCAGATCTTTTCCTAGCTCATCTGCCTTTTTCTTTCTACTTTTTCAGAGTCTTCTTATGTTGCTATATATACATATATCGCCAGGGTTTTTAGTATTTAGTGAGAATACTAAATACTAGGGAGAAGTGGGTCTATTCCATCTTGATCCAGAACCAGAAATCTGACAAAGGGCTTTTAAATGGCCATTTCTCCTCTAATAACATAAATCTGATCATGTCTCAACTCTCCTTAAAAACCTCTTCTTTGGGGCACCTGGGTAGCTCAGTTCGTTAAGCATCTGACTCTCGATTTCAGCTCAGGTCATGATCTCAGGGTCGTGAGAGCAGGCCCTGCATCAGGCTCTGCACTGAGCTTGGATCCTCCTTAGGATTCTCTCTCTCCCTTTCCCTCTTCCCCCCACCTCAAAAACAAACAAACAAACATAAAACCTCCTTGTCATATCCTGTCCAAAGGATAAAATCCCAAGCCCTTAACGTGGACTTTTTAAGGCTCTTCTGGTATCTTAAAACCAGTAATAAGAGTCCTATGTCTGCAACTCCACACTTAGAGCATGCATTTTCCAGCTACATGGATTTCACATGCACCACTTCTTAAATATACCTTGCTTTGTCAGGCTCCTTGTTGAGCACACACTAGGGCGTGTGCACTCTGCTGCTCCTGTCTCGTCCTCTCTACTTGGCAGGCACTGAGCTATATACTTCAGTTCTGCTTCTTATATTACCTACTGTGAAGCCTTTCAAGACTTTCCCAGTTATCTGATCCCTTCTTGGTGCCACCATAGCAGAATGAGCATAATTCTACAAGCTATTTCTTGCTTGAATTCATTTATTCTACTGGAGCTCTTTGAGGTGGAATTATGTCCCTGTGCACCTGTCCCATTCCACTATACATTCTTTGAGGTTCGGGCCGGCACCTGTCGTATTTCTCAACGTATCCCTAGCACCTAATGCTGTGCCTGGCATACGGTTGACACTTAACACGTGTTTATGAAATGAATAGATGAATGAAGATACTAGAGCAACTGAAAATTGTCCTCAGCTTGTACAACGAGGCTGCCTGAGGCTACCGTACTTTTTTCATTACCGTATCTTCTTTTTTATTTCTGCCCAGAACCAACAAAATGACTTCAGGAGACTAATAATTTAACCACTTCCCCAATCTGCTCTCAGGTTATCCTCATAGATATTTGCTGCCATCACTGGTTGACTGTTTGAGAGCAGGGCTGCCTCCTTGCTTGGCTGATAGTGGTCTCCAAAGCCCATTCTTCAGGTCAGTATGAACCATCAGTCCTGCCTTGAACAGATTGAAGCCCTTATTTTTGACCAGTTATATCAAGACTAGGACTTTCTTTGTCTTTCATTGAAACAAAATCCTTTGGGATACATGGTCACTTTGCTTATCTATCTTTTGATTGTTGGCTGGAAGCAATTTAGTAGCAATTCTTAGGGAAATGTCAGCATCTGACATATTTGAAATAATAATAGATTCTTTCATCTTTTTAGACACTTTACTCAACCCATACATCCATCCTTGTCAACCCCAAATTATTCAACATGTGTTATCATGATGTTTACAATAACTTCAGTGAGTAAAGTCATATATACATAGATACCCACATACAAACACATTCACACACATACATGTATACACACGCAGGGTATTAAGGATATACAGGTCAAGCCTATTCTGCTATATTCAGTGGCACTTTTTAAGGACCCTGATCTTGACCCCTATATTTTGTTATCATTTATAATGGCCATTGGTGTCTATCCATTGTAGTCAGTATCTTGTGCATATATAATAATTGCTCCACTTACAAAATCTACTTAATATGGCCAAGCACTTTTAAAAAAAAAGATTGATTGATTGATTGATTGATTTTAGAGAAAGAGAGCACGAACAGAAGGGGCAGAGGGAGAGGGAGAGAGAATCTCCAAGCAGACTCCATGCCCAGGGCAGAGCCCAAACGGGCAGCAGGCGGTGGGGGGGCTGGATCTCACCATCCTGAGCCGAAACCAAGAGTTGGGCACTTAACCGGCTGTGTCACCCAGGCTCCCCCACCTTTTTTAGAGAGGGTGGGGGGAGGGGCCGAGGGAGGGGGAGAGAGAGAATCTGACGCAGGCTGTACGCCCGGCACGACCTGAGCTGAAATCGAGAGTCAGGCACTTAACTGACTGAGCCACCTCACGTGCCCCTGGCCAGGCACTTTTTATATGCATTATATTTTATTCTTATAGCCACCCTGCAAGGGCAGATGTTATTACCCACATTTTACAGACAGAGGAGCTGAGATTCAGAGAAGTAGTAGTATCT
Organism: Phoca vitulina; assembly: GCF_004348235.1. NCBI lineage: Eukaryota > Metazoa > Chordata > Mammalia > Carnivora > Phocidae > Phoca > Phoca vitulina. The sequence continues at coordinate 797,081 of NW_022589737.1, forward strand.
GAGCCAGGATTCACTCTGCCTCAAAGCCCGTGTTCTTTTCACTACGACACTCAGCATCTTAATAAAAAAGCCTAATATGAAATCGAATCTTTAAAAAGTTGAAGAATCTCTATTTCCTCTAAGATCCCAACTCCTCCCCCATTAATCGAGGGTCTGGTTCTTGATTCTGTCACAAAAAATATGCCATCCTCTGTTCAGTAAGACGGAAGTGGGAGGAGGGAGAGGTGTTCAGAGAATATTGCTTGTGTGTGTGGTGGGATTTTGGAGTTCTGTTGCCTAATGGCTTATTCTCATGGCACTTGTTCTCTAGCCTTTGGGTCCCTGGGTCCCTTGGAAAAAAATAGGGAGGACACTGTTACCATATCTAAAGGGCTCTATACAGATCACTGGCTACCCAGAAAGTCCTGTGGGTGATCAGTGAACCAGTAGGAACTAGGAACTCCTACCTAGCAGTAGGAACTGGCATTTGATAGGCAAAAAGGTCATTAACCTTCAGCTCCTGTCCCACAAGTGTCTGATACTAAAACATAGCCAGCATTTTTGACAAATGATAGGGCTATCCACAACAAGAACTAAAGATCTTTTCCTTTAGTCTTAGATTCAGTAACTCATCCCTTCCCTCCTTATTTCCTTTGGATACTACTGTCCACACCCTGCAGGGTCAGAGGAGTGTATATAAGGGGTGCCAGATAACAGGAAGGTGAGTCAAGAGTCAAGAGCTTGTGTAGGTGAGTGAAAGGAGTATCTGAGCCATAACATCCTCTTTGTCACTCTCCCAAGCTGTAGGAAGCAAAGAGATTGCCCAGCTCACCCCCAGGAGCAATTAAGGAACGTTGGTAAGAGTGTTCCGGTTGCCATCCTGGCCCCTGAACAGGGATATATGGCTGGAATTCACAGGAAGTAACTGGAACAAGGCAAAGACTATGTCAGGACTGGCCCTGCTCCCAGCTGCTTGTTGGCACTCCATGAATAATCACCATACCACCAGGAGGGCGTACTGTTAAGGTCTCTCTGAGAGTTCCAGCCCCGGACAAGCATAGTCCCCTAAGAGGCACAAACGCAATGTCTCCAGAGGGACATGTGAAACGAGCAGTCATAGGTCTTATTCCTCGACTTCTTGCTGTCAGAAATAGACAGACAGATGTCTCACGCTACTGAAGTCTGGGTAGCCCCTCTGGAGCCCTGGAGATGGCCCCTTCTATTCCTCCAGTACTGTCCATGTCCCCCTCCCCGCTAGCACCAAGTAACATCAGCGGCTTTCTTGGTTCATTTGTATTTCAACTTTATCCTTCCCTTCAGCACCTGAGAAACAAGTAGCTGTCTTCCTGGGGATATCAGCTGATTATTCTAGTTTGTTTTCTATTCCTTCACCTGCTGACTTTCAGGCTTCTTGTCTATTGGGTGTTACTGACCCGGAACTGGTCCATCATACATTCTGGGACAGCAGGTGTCTCCTGGGATTGTCCCAAGTAAACCGGGACATAGACTCACCCTTTCCAGACGGGTTATGCCCACCTCACTGACTTGTAAGAATGAAATGAATGGACATCTCGGCACAGTGAGTGGTCGAATTGAGGATTAAGCTAGCTGCTGTTTGCTGGGCTCTTCCTTCGGCGTGTGACCTCCCTATACCGCACCTAATCCAGCCCTGGCTCCTTCCTTCCATCTCTTTCTTTCTTTCCTCTCTCCCTTTACCTCCTGTCCCCTGCTTGTTGTTGTCTTCATCTCTGCCACCAGACCTCTGCCCCCTGACTGCCCGGCGTTTACGGGGTTTCACAACTCTGCTTATCCTCCTTATGCTTGATTCCAGGGCTGGGAACAGCCAAGCCCATTATTCTGGGCCCCGACCTCTTTGGCAGAGTTGTTGCTCCATTTCTCTGACCTTGCACGGAGGCCCTGAGCACTCCTAGGAGTTAGGGGCAGGGTGGTGGTAGGGCTGAAACCAATTTGCACAGGCACGTTCCTATTTTATGTTCTATTCACAACTTTATTCTCCAGGTGAATGCTTCTTGTCTAGCCCTGTCTAGTTCATCCTTGGGTTCATATCCAAAGATCTCACAATATCTTCTTTTTATAGGGGGAAACACCCTGGAAGTCTTCAGGCTCGAAGCCTGAGGAATACTTTTAAGGGCACAGACTTCTGTGCTCCTTCCCTGCTGCCTGGCTGCTCGCCTCCAGAAGGGAGAGCAGGATTGGCTGTAAGATTGTCCCGCAAGAGTAGATGGGGGGCCAGTCTCCCTGGGGAGGCGGAGTGGTAGAGTCCTGTCTGGCTCAATACATAGCCTGGAATCGGATTGGGACAGGAAGCCGCAGGTGGGCCTGAGAGATATGTTTGGGTCAATACTGTAATGCCCTGAAAAACCTCCTGTGATCTGAGGGTGCACCTACCCTCAGATCAGTGTAATGGCGGGACCACCAGGTGTCATGTCAGTACTGCCCCCCCCCCCCCCCCGCGTGCCTTCTCGGGACAGAGGGGCGCTGCAGGAACCAGCTGCGGGGCCGACGGAAGGTCGCAGAGAGCTGATAGTCTGGGCTCGCAGCTTTCGGTACCCAGGCGGGAAGTGAGCAAAAGTGCAAAGCAGGAGGAGCCCTTAGAAGCTCCGAGGGCCGCCAGTCCGTAGCGGGGAGGCCGAGCCCAAGAAAATGCAGGTGCCAGAGGTTGGCGGGTCGGTTTGCGACGGGTCCGACCCTGAGGGCCTTCAGGTGCAAGGGGGCGGGGGCTCCGGGCGACTGGCCGTCGAGCCGGGGCGGGCCGGGCCGCGGGGCATTTAAACCCGGCAGACTGCCAGCGAGGGACACGCGCCCGGCTCCGCGCCCTCCGTCGGCCACCCTCTCCGCTTCGCATACCGGCCGGGCACGATGCGGTCTTCCTTGGCTCCGGGTGTTTGCTTCCTGCGCACCTTCTCCAGGGACAGCTGGTGAGCGGGGCTGGGGGGGGGAGGGAGGCGCGCGGGGCTCCGGAGCAGCTCCCCCCGGGCCCCGGAGCGCCGGGGGCAGAGAGCGCCGGCGGCCGGGCCGGGGGGGACGAGCCGGGTGCCGCTGGACAGGCCGCCTCACGCGCCCCACCGAACCTGGGCTTGCATGCTGGGCAACGGAGCCCAGGGGCCGGTGGGGTGGCGGAGTGTCCCTTCTGTTCCCTCCTACTCCTTGGATAAGACAGAGGCCAGAACTCAGGGGTCCTGGGACTTCACCTAGAGGGGGTCCGGGGCCCCGAGGGCCATACCTCTCAGATCAGAGCCGCAGCTGCTCGTGGGCTGAACCGTCCCCCCACCAAGGAGTGCCCGGGCTTCTGCAGTAGCCTTCCTCCTGACCACGCTGGGCTGTGCGGTGCGGTGGAGGGCTTTCAGCTCCCTCTCCATCACAGGCCACACACTGGAGCAGTTTGCTTGGTCTACACAGTGTTTTTTGAACATTGTGTTAGTTGCCATCATTTACAAATTGTAAAAGTTAACGTAAATAGCCAGATCCCTGGCTTCTCTTGAAAAACAGTTTAGCAACACCAGGCCTAAATTCCCAAATTATATTACTAGGGGTTGAGGATCACCTTTAGATAGGGTGGGTGCTCTTAAGATGACCAACTTATTGGTTTTAAGACAGAAAATCCTACATACCCAACCCCCTCCGTCCTGGGCAAATTGGGATGGTTGATCACCCACAGTGCTTGCCAATTGGTGACCGCCCTCACTCGCTTCCAGCCTTCTTCACTCATTTACATTACTTATTTGATGCTTCTTGAGTTTAGGCCTGTTAAAATATTTTTCATTAAAAGATGAAATCATGACTCTGATAGGATATAAAAACGAACATGTGTTAAAGATTTTATTTTACTTATAATGAGAGAGGCAGAAAATGTTATGATCAGTTAAAAAGTCCAGGAAGGGGTGAAGAGGGAGTTACTTTTTAATGGGCACGGGGTTTCAGCTTGGGAAGATGGAAAGTTCTGGGGATGGATGGTGGGGATGGTTGCACGACAATGCAAAGGTACTTCATGCCACTTCAAAATGGTAAATTTTCTGTTATGTATATTTTACCACAATTAAAAAAGAATCTGAAGAACTTGCCCCTTTGTAAATCAGGAATATTGAGACAAAACTGGTTTTTCCACAGGTTGGGAGGAAAGACTATTAACTTGAGACTGTCATTTCATACACATAGTTTGTATGACTTACCAGTTACCTACCACTTCAAAGAATTATAAAAGCCCAAAGTCAAGGAAAGGCTAAAATCTGATAACTGGAGGGGTGTCCTCTAGACAATGCACAGTTTCCCAGGGAAACATTTTTTTTCCTGAAGTCTCCCCTGCTTTGATCAAAAATAGTTGCAAAGATTATTCTTGATCAAAAAATAAGGCCGGTCTCATTAGATTTGATCTGATTCTGTATATAGGTACAGCAAGAGTGTTAATCTACAGTATAGGCCTTGCTGAGTTGCTTTGCTGGAAGTTTTCATAAGAAATCTTAGATTGGACTTTTAAAAGCCTTTATTTATTATTATTTATTATTTATTATTTACTGTTTTGAGATTAGGAAGCCACGACACTGGTTTTCACACTAGGTTTACTGCTGTACCTATAAATGTGGGCAAATTCCTCTTTTCTTGAAGTCCCCCAAATATCCTAATTATCCTGGGCCTGTTGGGGAATGACCTTCCTATTTGCCTATAAGGGAGCACAGTGAGCCAGTTTTCTTGGGAGGGTTTTATTAGTATTGGCTCCACGCAGTCACCTTAGTTCCTTAAAAGGGGCTGGCTATATCTGATTAAAGGATCATCATTGTCAAATATGACATTCCACATAAGGCCTTGGTTACATAATCAATTTTTCTAATTACATCCGTGTTAAAAAAAAAAAAAAAAGGACAGGGCACCTGGGTGGCTTAGTCGGTTGAGCATCTGACTCTTGATTTCGGCTCAGGTCTTGATCTCAGGGACGTGAGTTGGAGCCCCACACTGGGCTCCACACTGGGCATGGAGCCTACTTCAAAAACAACAACAAAAGGACAGTTTCTTATTGAACTTTTACTAATAACCATATTGTTATGAAAAGCGGGAAGACTCAACAAAAGTTTCTGAATTTGGGGGGTGGGGCTGTCTGGTAGGGAGAATAAGATATTTGTTAAGTGTTTCGTTTTAGTTTACAAAAACAGAGTCTACTAAATCCTTATGGATTATTCACCGCTGAAGAAGAAACGGAAAGGGCTTCCTTCTTTCCAGAAAATCAAACACTATAATATCAACAATACTCCAAACATAAATGACAGCCATCCCTCATCAGTTCACTTAGGCCTATGTGATTCTTATTCCCCTGAATCTTGGGTTAGCAATCTCATAAATCTGTCTGCTTCTTCACTAGAGTTCTGGAAATCCTGACTCAATGCACTGGTATGTTCTTAAAGATGTGTAAGCAATGCCATGGGAAGCCTGTCCCCAAGACTGAATGCCTGGTACAGTGCTTTTCTGAGATAGTTCTCGATTGGTAAAGATAAAACCTTTGGTCTATAGCTGATTGCAGAGCCTTTAGGAAGCATCAGAATGAAAAAACTGTAAGTGACAGAGATACTTTTCCAAAGTGAACAACCTGATGAGAATTCATGACAAGAATAATGCGGCTAACCAGGAAATGTGGTTGTTCCTGAGCTATGCAAAACGAAATCGAGCCAATTAAAAATCTAGACAACGTCTACAAACATAGTAAGGTAAATGCAAAGAAGATGGTGAACATTACATCTTGATTTATAAAAATGGATGAACACAATTTGTAAGGAGAAAAAAATCTTGAGATATTTAAAAATCCTGAGATATAATTTATATAATATACCAAGGATATACCAAGAATATCAACTCAGGAGATTCAGTAAGTCTGGAGTATGTCCTACACATGTGTATTTTATGTATTTAAGTAACCTCCACACCCAGCGTGGGGCTCAAACTCCCGACCTCGAGATCAAGAGTCACACACTCTTCCTACTGAGCCAGCCAGGTGCCCCTACACCTCTGTATTTTAATAAAACTCCCTAGGAAATCTGATGTACATCGCGAGTTGAAAACCACTGACCTAGAAGGTGTTCGATTCAAATTAAAGAAGGTTGCAGCCCAGGTAACATTTTAAATCAGAACTGAAATCGTGACTGGTCGCCCTGTATTGTTATCATCAGACAGAGCACCGCTGGGGCGCTGATTCACGGGAGCAGATCATGGACCCGGAGGGCACTGAGAAATCTGGAGGAACTGCTCATGTAGCATACAATTTGTGAAATATTTATATAAATAATAACATTTTACCTTTAGAAATTTAACCTAGACGAGGCTGAGTGTCTCTTCTGATTTCACAATTATTTCCATGCAGTTGGTCAATAGCAACATATGAAATAAAACTAATTATTTGCAGCACCTCTCTTTTTAAAAAGTGAAAAAACAAATTTTCCAGGGGCCCTCTTGGACATCTCATTGATAATTCTAGGTATAAAAGATGTCCAGAAAGCTTTATTTTATTTTGCTAAGTTTAGGACTTGATTTTGGGAAGGCAAAAATTCAAAAGTTATTAGGACATTTGAATGCTTATCATGCGTGCCTAAGAAACTGTTCTTGTCTACCCATTTGAAAGTGATGATAGTTCAGTAAAAAATAAACATGGAAGGTAACATTGTAAAGAAACTTAGCTGTTTCCTAAAAATGTTTGTTTTAAAAAGTATGGAAAATTTTTCTGTAAGACACCAGATTTTTGCGATCTAGGCAGATTACCCACGAGGTAAAAGCATAACATTTTACAACCTCTCTTTAGGAGCAGACCAATAACCAACATTCAAGAAAATTTTGTCACTTTTACAGAGAGAAAACCAAACTCTACTCTCACATCGATATATTTGATACTAAAGGAACCACGGCCTCTTTTTGAAAATAATATGAATAAATGAAAACTGAACCAGATTTGGACAAAACTTTAACATAATTATTTATTTTCAGACTCATTATTTGCACATACTATCATCCAAAGCAAATCAAATTCTCTTTTCACAAGCCTTTTATAAGTTTATCCATTCAGGTTTTGTCCTTTATTTGCTCTTTCTTATTCTGGAATGACCAGTCATTTTACTTTAGGATAAAACTTCTCTTTTTCTCTTCTTAATAAAAAAAAAAAAATCTCATCACTGTGTATGCCAAATTGTATGTGTCTGCCACTATTATTCCTAATAGAGTTTCATTCATATATATTAATTGTACCCTTTAACCAGAGTAACTTCTCTTTTAGAGAAAATCGGGTTGGGGAGGGTAGGTAATTAGAAACAGCCTGTCCCATACCAGTATTTTAGAAGAGCTCATGGATACACCTGACACAGCTTTCCACACCACACTCGTCATTTAAAGGATGACGCACACTTTTTTCTTTTTTAAAGATTTTATTTATTTGACAGAGAGAGAGAGACAGCCAGAGAGGGAACACAAGCAGGGGGAGCAGGAGAGGGAGAAGCAGACAGAGCAGGGAGCCCGATGCGGGGCTCGATCCCAGGACCCCGGGATCATGACCTGAGCCGAAGGCAGACGCTTAACGACTGAGCCACCCAGGCGCCCCGACGCACACTTTTTAAAGTATCACTCCAATTATGTACTGTATTCTCCAACATCTCCCAGATTTAAGACAGATCTGGATTGAAACCCTCTCACCACTGTATGCCTTGTGCAGTTAACTTCTCTAAGCTTCGGTTTCCCCATTGGTGAAAATTAGGTGGGTTCTGGAGGATAAACACGATATGAGAACATTCTTGACTTCCCGTGGCTGATGAAGGGCCCTCAGTAAGTGTCCTTTTCCTTCTTTCCTGCTGGGTGTAGGTCTGGACTCCTATCAAACACTAAACATTTAATGTGGTGCCTACCGTAGGCACGTTATTATTTTGAACTCTGGGGCTCGTAGTAATGATTAAGACCTGGTCCTACCTTCTTGGAACTAAGGATCAATCTCTTCTCAAACTTACTGCTTCCACGTGTCCCCAAGGAGGGCATTTAAGCAGAATTGAAGAAAGCAGATCTAGCTAGACCTTCCTGGGCTAGGACACCGGAGGCTGGATTCCTTGTGTGGCGAGCGGGGGATACTAGGGATGCCTACCTCACCAGACTGTGTGAGCCTTACGTGAGGTACAACGTGTAAAGTACTTCGACCAGGGCCAGGCTCATACTAAGCACTGACTAGACCTGAATTATTGACTATCCTTCTCCTCGCTGTTTCTACTACTCTGTGGCAGACATCGTGGATTAGTCATGATTTGTTTCCCTGCCTCACATATGGGTGTAATGAGGCACAGAGAAGTTTCGTAGCTTGTCCAGCCCCGCCTAGTTAGTACATGGCTGAGCCGGAATTTGCATCCAGGTTAGTCCGACTCCCAGGCCCGGGGGTCTTGCTGCTCTCCTCCTGCTTAGAGTGTGGGAGGGGAGAGATCACGGGGCCGGCTGGCCTCACACAAGTCCCTCGATCCCTTTGAGGCTTCAGATGGAAGTGACCGTGTGCCTACACCACAGGGTTATGGTGAAATTAAATGAGAAGCTGTGGGACGCACTTGGCCCAGTGCCTAGCTTAGTCAGTCCTTGGTCACCACTAAGCGCTTGTGCATTTCCGTGGACGGAGGGATGGATCCAACCTCGAGAGGAGGAAAACGCCGCCTTAGCTCGGTGGCTCCGCTCTGCTGGGGACCAACACCATGTAGCTGCAGCTGGCAGGGGCCCAGGGTGCGGAAGGAGCGGTCCCTGGAGACCAGCCTGAGAGAGACAGGCGGCTGGGAGTGTGCGAACGAAAGTCAGAGCCCCAGAGGTTTCTGCCCAGGCAGGTGTTTGTCCTGCCCCTCCTCCTCTGTGTCAGGATGGGGTGGGGAGCTCCTTCATGGCCTGAGAGTGCCCCCAGCCTGGGCCCAGGCCGGTGCCCGCCTTCTGGCCTCGCGTCTGCGTGGGCACGTCTGGGGGCAGCTGGGAACATGGGCCCCTGGCCAGAGATGACTGTGGCCGGTGCTTACGGGGCTGGGGCCGTTTCCTGGGGCCCTGTGAGGGAGAGGCGCTCAGGACAAGGAGGAGAGGAGCCTGTGGGAGGAGGGACTAGCTGGATGAGCAGGAATCCGGGGGGGAGGAAGGCTTTGGGCAGGCAGGAAGGCAGGGGCTGTGACCTCCCACATCATTGTTTGTTCCCCACGCCCTAATCTTCCCCTGTGAGCTGGAAAGGCCAAGGCTGCCAGCTGGCTGCCACCAGAACAAATGGCTCTTGTTCCAGAGTTTGCCAAGGGCTCCCACTGCCAGATCGGAGCGCCCACCCTCAGCAGACACAGAAGACCTTCGAATGCAGCCCCAGACCCTGCCGTTCGCCCGATGCTTCCTTACCTGCTCCATCTCACTCAACCCTCTCACACTCTTGCGTGCAGGACCTGATTATTTATTTATTCTTTCTTTATTTAAAAGAACATCAAACTGAGGCTCAGAGAGTTCAACAACTTGCGCAAGGCCACGGTCAGCGGCAGGACTCAGCCTCTTTTGGTCTCAGTCTGACGTTCTTTTCCCTGTTCTGCTGGGGCCCCCGATGCCGCCTGAGTAGCTTTGTGTTGTCTGGCTTTCCTGGTAACTGCGAAGAAGTGCTTGGTAAGGGCCACAGAAAGGGCTCCTTACCATGAGCTGTGGCCGTGAGGGGCTGCTCTGGAAAGGACTGGAGATCCGGGAGGAGAAACTGGGGGACACGTTATTGTCCCTGCCCCCACCCCCCAGTGTCAGAGCTGGTCACAGAGCACATGACCCTGTGGTGTCCCCTCCCCCGCCCTCATGATTGCTGCCCTCGCCCCAGCCGCCTTCTGCTTCCTCTTCCTCCCTGCCGTTTCCTCTTTCCCTTCTTGCAGAGCAGACTCAGACATCCTTTGGCTTTGCGGAGGGTATCTGACTTAGGGCCCGGGGTGGGTCCGGAATGGTCGATGTGGTTGGCCAAGGCCTTACTTCTTCCATTCAAACTGTAGTGACTGAGTGCTGAGGTCGGAGTGGAACCACCCCAAAGTAACAACAGGATGGAGGTCAGACACCAGGGGCAGAGTCTCTGAAGGCCACGATCCCCCACGTGACTGTCCCTGAGTTGGTGTGTGTGTTGGGGGAGGGGGGCAGTGCAGCTGCTGTCCTCTGGGCCCCCAGCTCATGCCTCGTACCCCGGATCCTTCACGCTAAGGGGCAGGGGTGCATGAGGGCGAGGCATGGGGCTAGGCCTCGCGAGGCTCTCGAGAGGAGTCTCAGAGAGACTCTGCCATCCTCAGCGCATTTCCATCTGTGCTGTTTGCATAGCGTCGACCACCCCTTCCAAACCCTTCCAACTCTCAGACTCTTCCAGAGGTTTCCAATTGCCTAAACAAAACATCACGCTGTAGCTGAAAGTCATGTCTTTCCATTCTGTCTGAGTACTCAGGGTTCCCTTACAGAGCTTCCTTCTCCAAGCTCTCCTCTTTCCTAAAAGTGATCATGATCTTCTCTACTCATTTCTCCTATAAAGTCCTGGGCTTCTTGTGCCTACCGGCCAATCACTCCCTTTGCCGGAAAGGATCTTGGGACCAAGCTCTGAGTCAAGCTGATCTCTCTGAGCAAGCTCCTGAGTCCCAGCTGGAGGAACAGGAACAAGTAGAGGATTGCTTGGGCTGACTTTCTGCCCCAGGAGGGCTTTGGGCCCTCCCAGACGCGGCCTGCGCCTGCCCCATCCTGATGCTGAAGGCCTGGCTCCAGGCTCAGCCCTGTGGCGTCCGTTCCAGGCGGGCCTCTCCCCGACCGGGGTGTCTCCCAGGGGCAGTGGAGGATTTGGGAGGGGGTGGGGTGGTGGCACTCTCGCCATTGGCCTGGTTCTTACTGTTCCCAGCCTCTATCCTTTACAATCTGCGGGGTCCCAGAATAGGCACGTCCAAGGACAGGCCACCAAGTCCCATTTCCTCAGGGCAAGCGCCCAGCTCACCTACAGCCACAGCCAGTCTGTCACCTGGCTACCTGAGCAGCCTAGGCATCTACCAGCAGCCCCTGATTGAGGCCCGGGGACGTAGGGGATGGCTGATGAGGGCGCTTAAGTCCCCACTGGCCTGACCGGGGGTGGGGAGGGTCGCAATGCGGCTGCAAAGCAAGGAAGCAGGCCCTGGGGCTGACTGGGTAGCTGCCGGGGCACGGGGGCTGCTCTCCACCACCTCCTCAGGCCAAAGCCCCTCTCCTGTGCTGCTTCTTGTGGTTTTGGGTTGTTGTGCTGGCGGCCGTAGTAGGTCCTGAGGGGTTTTTGTTTGTTTTTAACCTGTTGCTGCTTTGGGACACATTGATCCTTGTCCTTACCTCAGAAGAAGTCCCAGTGCCAAGTCTGGACGGCCTGCTAGCAGTTAGGAGATAGCTAGTTCGCCTCTCTACCTAACTTGGTTACTGAGTAACCAGTTTGGGCTGGGGGAGGGGAGGACTCTAAGAAGTGCCACTTTCTGCTAACAAAGATTTAGAGGGTCACGGGGCAGCCGGCCTCACCTGGAACCGTCGGGGGGCCTCATCGTCCCTGGCCTGCCAGCCCAGCCTGGCCCAGCACCCCAGCAGCCATGCCTCCCCTCACAGCCCCCCGGGGCCCGCTGTGTAGATGGTCCCTACTCCCTTCCTGGGGCCTCTTGATTCTGAAGAAAGGGCTCATGAGAAGGGAAGTGAAACCTGTGGTTCCACACGCCCAGAAGCCCCTCAGCTGTCTTTCCTGTGAGAGACTCTGAGTCTGGCAGCCCTTGATCAGCTTGGCTCAGCCCTGCACCCGATCCGTGACCCCAGGCCCCTTTGAAAGGTGGCGCCTTGGCCGCCTGCTCGGAATAGCTGCCGAGGTGGAATGGAATGGAAAGAGGACTGCAGACTGGGAAGTGGATTGGACCAACAGGAGGCCTGGCTCCGAGGATGCTCTGCCCAGCGAGCCATGGGACTCTGAGCTCCTCCCTGAGCCTCTCTGGAGTCCAGGGAGGAAGTCCGTGAGCACACTGATGCCAGGCCTGACATGTTTGAGGACCTCCTGCCCCCCCTACACCCCACTCCCCCCAGAATCATGACTCTTCTGCTCTCTTGGGTGTCAGGTTTTCTACTGGAGGTTGGGGTCAGAGCTGGGGGAAAGGGCAGGCCGGGCCCTTGGAGGAGGGCAGGGCTGGAATCTCACAGGTCAGGATATTAGTGTGGGCCCCTGCTGATCCTCCTTATCTGCTCTCCAGGGAGCATCTGGGCAGGCTACAGCAGGCCAGAGTCTCTGCTCCATCCCACTGCAGGCTCAGCAATGGAATGGAGGTGGGGAGTGCGTGTGGGAGGAGCAGGGTGGCTGGGAACGGGGTTAGACCACTGGTTGCGGAGAGAAGGGAGTCAGAGAACCCAGGTAGGAGGCTCAAGTCCAGGGTGAAGGAAGAAGCAGCCTGGGAGCCCAACCTAAATCCAGGCTCTTCTGAAATCCCCCTGTATTTCACAAGCGGTAACCTTCATGGCACATTTGGGGGAAGTGAGTTTGGGGTTTGGAGGCAGATCCCTAAAGAGGGCAGAGTGAGCTCCCATGCCTGTCCCTTAGGTTCATGGAGCTGAGGGATAGAAAGGGCTTCAGGGCCCCTCCTACCCTTCCCCATCCTTCTCTATGAGATCTGGAATAACCCAAGGCTCTGGATCTTTCCTAATGCCTCCCCCTTTCTCCTGGGTTGTGGGTCCATTCTGAGGTCTGTTTTCCATGTACTTCCTGGCTGCTGGCTGCTGACTCAGCTCAGCTGATGCTCTGCTGGGGAAGCAGACACTGACTCAGGAGGACATCAAGCCCCACCCCCCAGATCCTCGGAGAAGGGCAGGGGCCGGGCATGGGGTAGACACTTGAGTGGGCCTCGCTGAACTGTTCTTTCCATCCCAGACCGGTCCTTGGGATGAGAAGTGGGGGAGGGAGAGGGCACATGTGATGTGTGAGCCACAGATGGAAAGAATGATCCTTCTGTCCAGTGGGATGGACCAGACTGGGCCTGGGGACGAGGATGTGGATTCTGGCACGGGCTTTTCCACCGTTGCTACATTCCCAGCGCTGTCTGGGCTCTGCCCCGCCCTCGGCTGCAGCCGCTGCTCTACCGGGTGTGTTCAAGGCTTCAGAGGAGTAGTGCGCTCCCTCTAGAGACAGACCCGTCCGCCATGGCAGCCTCCCACCTGCTCCCACCATTTCTGGAAGTTTAAAAACAATTCTACTTGGCTGCTACCCTGTCTCAGCAGTATACGTAGGCACATACAGGGGTGTCCTGACTTTCGTGAGGTCATAGGACAGTAAAGGTGATGGGAGGTGACAAGAGCGGTCGGGGGGACAGAGGGCGGGCATAATTTGTGTTGTCTAGGGGGCTGGTGCTGGGCCAGCTCTGCTGGAAGGCCTCAGGTGTTGGGGACCAGAGAGGGCTCTCTGCACCCTGGCCTCTGGGCATCTGTTCCCACCCTCCCCTTGGCCTCTGTCCCAAGGAACTTGTGTCTGGTGGGGACCCTGAGCTGGAGCGTCGGTGGTGCTGAGGCCCTGGGGTTGCCAGAGAGGGCCCCGTGGGATACTTCGCCTGAGCTTCCGGCTGAGGCCCACTTCCCGCTAACCCAGACAGCTGCCTCTCCCTGCAGGTTCCGAGGCTTCATCCTGCTGCTGACCTTTTTCATCTATACCTGTTATCACATGTCCAGGAAGCCCATCAGTGTCGTCAAGGTGAGGCTGGCCTGGCGGTAAGGAAGAATGCAGGAGATGCTGGGCCCCCCCAGAAATAAACTCTAGTAGAATGGTCTGGAACTTAATCCCTAACCGTAGTCACGGAGACAACGTCTTCACATGGCCGACTTTAGTAGTTGTTCTTCCTAGAGAGCTTTCCCTGGGTGCTCCTTTTGACAGCAGTGTTGCTGGGTGTGGGTGGAACCGGAGGGCAGGGACCCTGGGCCCTATGGGCTCTGCTCAGACTCTCCTTGGCCTTCACCGAGGGTCTGACGCGGCCACTTGCCCCGTATCCAGTTCCTGCAGGGGGAGATGCCAGAGGAAGGAGCGGGGTGGTGCTGGTGTGGCTGGGGACGGAGACTGTCTGCTCGTCTCTGGGCTGAGTGGGCTCTGGCTCTGGGAGGTGACCCCTGACCTGTGCACCCTCTTGCCTCTTCAGAGCCGTCTGCACCAGAACTGCTCGGAGCTGGTCAAGCCCATCAACGACAGCTACAGCCTCAACGACACGACGTGGTGTGACTGGGCTCCGTTTGGTAGGAACGGCGCAAGATGCTCTTCCCCACTGGCCATCTTCCCGCCCCCGGAAGAGGTTGTCCGGGGCCAGAAAGGGCTTCTTGCGGGGGCAGCCAAGCGCCAGCTCTCTGTCTCTCCCATCTGTTGTCAGATAAGAACAACTACAAGGAGTTACTGGGGGCCGTGGACAATGCCTTCCTTGTGGCCTACGCCATTGGCATGTTCATCAGGTAAGGGACAGGCCGAGCCTGCGACTGTCCCAGAGTGGGGGGGTCCAGAGCTGATGGCTCCCCCAGGCGGATAGGAGGCCAAGACGTGGGCACACACCACCAGCCCCTGGCCATTCTCCTTTCCTTCCCACGGTCACCCGGCCTACTCCTTCACCTGGCAGATCCCGTTTTTAGTAGCTTCTTTTCCTGGAAAGACTTTCCCTGGATGCTCCCTCTGAGGTTATTCTCTCAGATGGCAGTGGCCATGGTATCACTGGAGTATGGTTTTTTTTCTGAACTGGGATCCTTCATGGGTGGCCCTGGACACAGACATGGCTAGGAAAAGCCCCATTCTCTCCTGGGCCTAAATTAGCCCAGCAAACATGGGTTTGACGCAGCAAGCCTGCTGTCTCTTGCCAGGAACCAAAGGTGAAGAAGGTAGGGTACTTCCTTCCAACGGCTCACGGAAGCCTAGCGGAAGTGCCCGAGTCATCAACAGCTGCTTCCACACCAGTGTGGTGGCTCAGGGACAGAGGATGGCGGTGCCACACTCACTCAGCCGAGGGGCGCACGCCAAGGGACCGAGTGGGGAAGGAGGAGGGAGAGTTCAGTCTTAGAGTGCTGAGCTGCATGTGTTTGGGGGGCATCCAAGAAGGCATCTGGGTGTGATCCCGCAGGGGGAGAGATCAGGGGGGAAGATGCCGGGTTGGAGCTGTGTAACATGTAGGTGGTAGTTGAAGCCATAGAATTGATGCAAGGGACTGCGCCCCAGGGAAAGTCAGTGAGAAGGAGCGGTCAGCCAAGGGCAGGGGGGTGAGGAGGCCAAGGAGAGAAGATTTCAAGGAGCATGTTCATCAGTGGCAACTAAGGCAGGGAAGTCCAGTGAGTGGGGACCCAAGGGCCCCCCCCCGACAGGTGGCAGACAGCACAGGGGTCATCGGTGGTCCCCGGGGCCAGGGCTGGCTCAGTGGTGTGGTCGGGGAGGAAGCAGGTGGCCGAGCTGAGGAGCGCAGCTGGTGATTAACCACAGGTCCAACTCTCTTCTCCAGCGGGATTTTTGGGGAGCGGCTTCCCCTCCGTTACTACCTTTCAGCTGGAATGCTGCTCAGTGGCCTTTTCACCTCGCTCTTTGGCCTAGGATATTTCTGGAACATCCACATGCTCTGGTACTTTGTGCTCATCCAGGTACGAGAGGTCTTGCACTCAGACCTCTGCTCCGTCATGGGAAGGATTGCGGAGGCCCCTAGTCCTTCCCAGCCACCCCCTGGTCATGGCAGATTTGGGTGGTGAATAACAGATTTGGGCGGTGAATAACCCCTTCCCAGCCCAGTGCTCCTCTCTTAAGCTTTGGGGTCCTTCTTCCCACTTCTCACCATCATGCAGATCACACATTTGTTTGCTCGGTAAGTTTGCCCAAGAGCCTCGGTCTCCGCAGGAAAGGGTCTTGGGCCAGAGGAGGAATCCACCTGTGGCAGTGTGTGTGTGTGTGTGTGTGTGTGTGTGTGTGTGTGTGTGTGTGTGAAGGGGGTGCTCGAAGTGTAGGCTGTGGAGGGCCCCACAGCCCGGGAGGGGGCAGAGGGAGTTTGCGGCATAGCCCAGGCCTGTCCCATTTACGTCCAGTCTCCCTACAGATCTGTAACGGACTTGTCCAGACCACAGGCTGGCCCTCTGTGGTGACCTGCGTTGGCAACTGGTTCGGGAAGGGAAAGTGAGTGTGGGGAGGGAGGAGGAGCGGGAGGTACCCCAGGAGGGCTCCTGTGGGGAGTGAGGAGGTCACTCATGGCCCCTAGTGTGATTTCAGGGTGAAAGGTTAGAAACTTGCGTCCGTCTTGCTGACTTTCACGTTTAGTTAAATGTTTTAGTAACTGAAAAGCATTACTGATTTTCTCATGGATAAGGTTTTAGTCCACAAAACAGGCCACCTTAGTTACACTTTCTCCTCATAATCGACGAATTTCCATTTTGCATGAAGGCAAAAATGAAGCCTATAAAACTGTATTATTATTATTATTATTTTATACTTGATTGGCTTTTGGGTAAAAAGAAAAAAAAGTTGCTTTTGAGCAGGGTTTCTCCAGCTCAGCCCTACTGGACATTTGGGGCCGGATCATTCTTTGCTGTGGGGCGATCTTACCCATGGCAGGACGTTTAGCAGCATCTACCCTCTAGATGCTGGTAGGGTACCCGGAGCTGGGACAGTTAAAAATCTCCAGGCACTGCCCGTGTCCCCTGGAGGCAGGGTGGCCGTGGTTGAGGACCAGCAAGTGCTGTTAGAGTAGCAGCCATGGGACAAGAGGGAGGAGAGGGGTGGGGGCTGGATGTCCCCGGGGTGGGGAGAGCTCCATCTGGAAGGCCTCTGTGAGCTGGCTCCGGTTGCTGACTGAGGGGCGCAGGGCCCCAGGCCTTGCTGTCACTTGCTTGGCACCAGGCAAGCCCTCCCCCACCTCCCTGACTGGTTGTCTTTGGGCTTTGCAGGCTGGAGGCAGCCAGCTTTTTGCACTTGGCCAGGGCGGTTGTGATGAACCCTGTGCTTCTCTTTTGACTTTCTTTTACTCTTCTCCCCTTTCCTTCCCTGTCCTGCCTCCCTCCGCTCCAGGCGGGGGCTCATCATGGGCATCTGGAACTCACACACATCCGTGGGCAACATCCTGGGCTCCCTGATCGCTGGCGTGTGGGTGAACGAGCAGTGGGGCCTGTCGTTTGTGGTACCGGGCATCATCACCGCTGCCATGGGCGTCCTCACCTTCCTCTTTCTCATCGAATGTGAGTGGCCCCCTCCCTCCCCACAGGGCTCAGCACTGAGCCTGCCCTTCTCCTCTCGGGGCCTGGGAGAAGGCAGCTGGTTCTAGCCGAGGATTACCGGTGTGGGTGGCCTGGCACAAAGAGCCTCTCTGGGCCTCAATTTTCTTGAGTCTGTGAAAGAACAGCCTCTACTTGCTAGGGTGGGTTAAGCGCCCAGGGAGCTGTGCACTTGGCCCCTGGTTGCCTGGCCCATGGTGTGCTCAGCAAATGCTGGTTCTGAAGTGTGAGCCAGGGACGGGGCGGGTGACAGGACACTCCTCCCCCGCTGTCCTCTTCCGCGTTCCCTGAGGGCCTTGGGACACAGCTCAGCCCGCTAGTGTGGCCACTTGGGAGCCAGAGAATGAAGGTCCGCAAGGCAGTTAGTGACACCGGGCCTAGAACCTTCTTAGGAGTTTGTTTTTTTTTCAGACCCAGAAGATGTGGACTGCACGACTCCTCAGCACCACACAAGTGTGAGCCCCGCCAGCCCGCCCCCTGCCCTGCTACTCCATCCTCAGGGGCAGGTCCCAGAGAGGACTAGGGAGTTGGGGGAGGGGCCCGTGCGCCCACAGTTACCTCACAGGCTCAATGCCAGGCCCTTGGGTTGGCTCCCCGATTGCCTGATCGGGCCTGGCAGGACGTTCGTTCGGTCCCGGAGGGGGGCGCATACCTCCTCCAGCTTGGGAGCCTCTACCTCTCACGTGGGTTATCCCCCCAGCTGGTGGGCGGTGGTACTTGGCTGTGCCCACAGCCAGGGCTCCTCTCTGTCCAGGATGGGCTGGATGAGAACCAGGACAACCCTGCGGACCTTGGGAACGGTCCCTGCATTAACAAGGAGAGCAGTCTGGAGAGTGCGGCCAGGTGCTCCAAGGAGCCAAGAGCGCAGCCTGCCGCCATCAGCTTCCTTGGGGCGCTCCGGATCCCGGTGAGAAGGAATGGAGGGGAGTGAGAGGCTCTCTAGATGTCCCTGATGGATGTCAGGAGATGGGGGGATGCTCAGGGGGATCTGTGGCTTCCAGAATTTCTTTATATGAGGTGCTTAGGGTGAGTAGCCAACTTGGGGAGGGTAGCATGGGAGGCTTGTCCTGGCGCAGCATTGCTTTGACTGAGATGGAGATATACTTGAGGTTGCTTTGTGCGGTAGGTGGTGGTCATGCCGGGGCTGCCGAGCCACTCCCGGGGCTAGCCCTGGCCAAGCATGTCTTGTGTGCCTTTCGTCACACCCTCTGTCGTGCTCTCCAGGGTGTGGTTGAGTTCTCCTTGTGCCTGCTCTTTGCCAAGCTGGTCAGCTACACCTTCCTTTACTGGCTGCCCCTCTACATCTTCAATGTGGGTAAGAGCAAGGGGCAGAAGAGGGGGGAAGGGGTCTCAGAGGAGGCCAAGGCCCTCTCTGTTGGGGAGAGGAAGTCTGTCATGTGATGCGCATGACTCCAGAACATAGTCAGGATGTCTGCGGAACCTCTCCTAGGGCAAAGGGAGACTTTATTTATTTATTTAGTTTCAGTCGGAAGGTAGACCTTGTACACCACCTCATAGACCCTGAGTCCAGCCACCTTTCTTCCCTTGGACCAGAGCTGGGGGTTAGGAACCCAAAGTGTTCTGTCATCCTTCCTAACTTCTTCTCCAGCCCTGAGTGTAGGAGCACCCACCTCCACCTGCTTGGCTCGTCGTAGATGGCAGGGACTGGATGGTGCAGGGACAGATTTGCCTTTGCAAGCCTCCTGCACCCCCAGGAAGAGGGCCTGGTGAGCTACCCCTCTGCCTGAAGCCTGGTGGTGAACACCGCTCTCGTCTCCCCAGGGGCTGCCAGGAGCCTCCTGGGATTGATGCCCGGTGCCTGGGTCAGCGGCAGCACCCTCCTTCTGGGCCCACTCTCCCCGCCTCTGCCCTCAGAGCTCTGCCCAGGGCCCAGG
Organism: Phoca vitulina; assembly: GCF_004348235.1. NCBI lineage: Eukaryota > Metazoa > Chordata > Mammalia > Carnivora > Phocidae > Phoca > Phoca vitulina. The sequence goes on from NW_022589737.1 coordinate 816,178, forward strand.
GCCTCCACCCCCCAGGGTGGCAAGGCCAAATCCCAGCCCATAGCTTGCCCAACAGCCTCGTCACAGGGCCTCTCTAAAGCTAGAGGGAGTGCACCAGAGCAGCTCTGGGGACACTGGGACTCTGTTTTGTGGCCGTGGTGCCGACTTCACAGTGAGTCCACCTTGAGGGTTAGGCTACAGGTCCAGCTTCTGGACCCTCCTTTATCCAATCCTGAGGTCCCCTTTTGCCTGTGAGTCTCCTTCCTGGCTCTGTTCATTAGCGGAGACATCACATGGGTGTGGAGGCTCCTGGTGGAGGCGGGCCAGGAGCTCAGGAGCAGAGCACGAAGGGGGCTGGCTGAGCTGCGGCTCAGCAAGAGCAGTGGTGCCCCCCGGGGCCAAAGTGGACCAGTGGGACAGGGTTCTCCCGGGCCAGACCCCAGTGCTTTCAGGGGAAGGCTTTTCTGAGAGGTCAGAGCCAACCTGCAAGGGGAGAAGGAAGTACAGGATGGGGTGGAGGGGCAGAAAGGGTGTCCTGCCTCAGACTGCTGCAAATTTACTTGTGACCCTGGCCAATGACTTCCCATGGGTCCGCACTCCTTCCTCTGACACTGGAGGCAGTGGGACTGGGTCAGGTGCTCCACAGGGCTTTTTCTGGCCGTGGCACTCCACGACGTTTGCTCCGAGCCCTCAGGTCTGACCACATGTTTGTGTTTTCCACAGCTCACTTTAGTGCCAAACAGGCCGGGGACCTGTCTACCCTCTTCGATGTTGGCGGCATCATGGGTGAGGCCCTGCCGTATTCTGCCCTGGGCAGTATTGCCCCTTTCTCTTGTGGGGGTGCAGAAGGAAGGGACGGGTCCAATGTGACATGACCTGGGTAGGTGGCATCAGAGAATAAAGGGCTCCTGCCCAACTAAGAAAGTTGACCCTCGCGTTTGATCTTCCCATAAAGCAGTGGGTGCGGGGAGGGCTTCACAGGGAGAAGCTCTGCTGGTTCTGGATGCCCATGCCTGGGCGAGTGGGGTGGGGGGCAAAGCTTGGGGTGCCGCACTAGCGGGAGGCCATGGTCACACCTGGAGCAGCTGGGTTGTGTTCCAGGTGGCATCATGGCAGGGCTCATCTCGGACTACACCAACGGCAGGGCCACCACCTGCTGCATCATGCTGATCTTGGCCGCCCCCATGGTGCGTATAACCTCAAGAGCGAAGCGCGCGTGCTCGCACGTACCTGCTGATATGTGTGCGCACCTGGGCGTTTATGCACACGCCCGTCTCTCTGTGTGCGTGTACATCCGTGGGCACGCTGGGGGAGGAGAAGCCTGGGGCGGCACAGGAAAGAGATTCAGACCGAGAATTTTGGAAAGGGGTTAGCAAGGATTTGGTCTTGGTGGAGAAGGGGGAGGCCAGCTGCTAAACTTTCTGGCCCAGGAAAGAATAAAAAATTAAGGTTAGATAGGACAGAAGCCTTTTTGAGAAATAGGAAACAATAGCTTCCCACATCTTAGACCCTCCATCCCATCCCGGGGAACATTAAAGACCAAGAGGTCTGGGTTTGAGAAGGAAAAGGAGTAAGGTGGCCTGTGGGGTTCCTTGGCAGGAGAGGGTGTGCCAGACTTCTGGGCTCCAGTCTAACCCAGGCAGCCCATGGGGAGGCCTGGGTGTGACTCTGCCTCTCCCTTTTCCTCTCTCAGATGTTCCTGTATAACTACATTGGCCAGAACGGGATTACCAACTCCGTAGGTGAGGGGGTGGCCGCAGGTCCAGCCAGCATACAGGAAGAGCGTTGCCTTGGGGGCCCCAGGAAGCCAGCTTGGGGGCGTTGGTGGGAGGCACAAGGAAGTGGAGGCTCTCAGCCTCACGCCTGGGGCTCTCACCTGCTTTGGGGCTGGGGCTGGAGGTGGCCCCCTCATCCCTAACCAGCTGTCTCTGTCACTGCCTCAGTAATGCTGATCGTCTGTGGGGCCCTGGTCAATGGCCCTTACGCACTCATCACCACTGCGGTCTCTGCTGACCTGGTAAGCGGGCTGCCTCCCTGGGGCTGGGCATGACGCTGGGGGCTTGGTCAGGGCCTGGGGTCTCCAGGTCCAATACCCCACATTCCTACCCCCTCCCTGGTGCACAGAGATCCTGGTATAGGAGATCCTCAAAGTCCTTCAGAATCCGCCATCGCCCCCCCCTCCCCTTTCCTCTCAACTCCAAGGCCCAGTTGCTGCCTTGCCCCGAGTTAGTCCCACTCCCAGTCCTGGTGCTGCCTCTGCAGTTGGCCTCTCCACCCCGTTCTCTCTCCCCAGGGAACTCACAAGAGCCTGAAGGGCAACTCAAAGGCACTCTCCACTGTCACGGCCATCATCGACGGCACTGGGTCCATAGGTCTGTGACTCTAGCTTCTGGCCCCTGGCAGCTGAGCCCTGAGCCTTGTCTTGGGCACACTTCTTGGAATGCCGCCCTCGGGTGGGCAGGGAGCTTAGGGCCCCTTGTCGGGTGCCCTTCTCTGACGTTGTGTTCTGCGCAGGTGCTGCTCTGGGGCCTCTGCTAGCTGGGCTGATTTCCCCCACAGGCTGGAACAATGTCTTCTACATGCTCATCTCTGCCGACATTCTGGCCTGCTTGGTATGAGTTCTTGGGGGTACACAGATGGGTATTGGTGGGGGTGAATGTCCTGTCCTGCCAGGCTGGAAACTTGGAGGTCCAAAGCATTGGCCATGAGGGTATCTGGGACAATGAGATCAGCTGCCCGACACTCAGAATCCCTTTCCTCCCGTGGGTCACCCCCTGCCACATGAAACTGTGTGCCCATGACCTTCCTTCCTGCCAGTCCCCCCCACCCCCAGTCACCTAGCACTGGGGACTAACCGTGTGGTCAAGGCTGATGTCGCCCTCCCCTCCCTCTGTGCCTCGGACACAGCTTCTCTGCCGGTTGGTGTACAAAGAGCTCCTAGCCTGGAAGTCATCCCTGAGCAGAGACAGAGGGTGAGTCCAGTCCTCCAGACAGCTGTGGCCTCATCTCCCAAACCTCACCTCTTATGGAGTGAAAACCGGTGCTCACTTCTCCGCACCCAGTCTGAGCCCACCTGCAGCCCGGACTGAGGCCGGACCCTGGAGGTGCTCCCTGCACCCCTACCCCCAGCCCCACTAATGTGTCCTCTGTTGTCCCCATGTGTCTCCATAGCTCTAGTCTGGCCCTAACCCCCCCGCGGTAGTATTTTCCTCAAGTCCCATGACTTTGTGAGTATTTTCTTCAAGTTGGTGGCTAATGTGCCCTTAGAGTGGGGCCTGCATGCAAATCCTCTCACCTCCAGTGTGATTTTTTCCAACTTTCTCTTGTTCCTTGGGGGCCAGCTCCGAAGACTCTCCACCCGAGCTGAGCATGGTGCTTGGGAAATGTTTCCTAAGGAGCCTGAGCTGCCACAGAGCTTGGCAGACTCTTCTCCTTAGGGGGAGCAGTAGGGCTTTGGCTGTACCCCTAGGATGGAGGCAGGATCCAGGGAAATCGTTTTCCCTCTGAACTCGGACTCTGAGCCCTACGTGCCTCCTAAAGTTCAGAAGCCAAGATCATCTGGCCCTTCTGCCTGGGGTGTACAGAACAAAGCAACAACCAATCAAAGCCTCTGGGATAAAACTCAAATCAAGCCTCGGTGGCTGGCCTGGTGTGTTCTCTGTCTGTTGCCCAGCGGTGGTGGGTATGGGGGCTGCACAGATAGGGTCGTGGCCGAGGCAGAGCCAGCAAGAGGCTGGGCTGTGTGCTGGTGCTGAGGGGAATGTTCTCTCTGGCGTTCTGGCTCTCCTTCTGAGCAGGAGGTTCTGGCTAATGAGGAGCTGGCCGGAGCCGTGGACCTGGTTCTGGATGGCGAATGTGTGGAAAGAGCCCCTGGGGTCATGGTGACCAGCACAACATCCGGGGAAGCTCTTCCCCTGAAGGATGGCGTCTTCCAGGTTCAGGGGCAGCAACACTGAGAGCAGGAGGCATGAGCAGCGTCTATCATGCCTGCCCTGGAGGAGGGAGCAGGGGGACTGGTGCTGCCCCCCGCCTGCCTTCCTGGGCCTGGCCTGAGGGGACGCTGGGAGGGGGAGAAAAGCAGCAGAAAGTGTGTGGGGGGGAATATTTAGTCAGCATCTGCTCTGTGCCTGGAATTGAGTCTGCCTTCGGACGCTGCCTCTTACCTCTCAGCAACCGTGAGAGGTCAGTTCTGTCATCTAGAGATGACAGAACAGAGGCTCAGAACTCAGGGAATGTGGCTAAGGCCTCCAGCAGAGCCTAAATTTGAACCCAGGTGTGTGGGGGCTTGCTTTTCTCTGGAATCCTGCCACCCTGAGCTGGGCCGCCTCTGAGGAAGGCCGGTGTGTGGGGAGCGGAGGAACTTGCTAGTGCAGGGGGAGCACTGGGCCTAGAACCTGAAATCCCCGGCCGATCCTGACTTCTTGGCTCACTTTCATTAATAAGACCGTGGGCATATCCTCTGAGCCGCCACATGTTTGTGTGTATAACATGGGGGTGCTCATCCCTAAGCACCCGACAAGGTGATCTGAGGCTGAGGACGGGATGGGATCTGTGATCCCGCTTGGTCAGACTGTCAGATGTGGCACGAACATTGCAAGGTTTTCATTATCATCCTGGCTTGCTGTTCGCCGCTGATGGGGAGGAAGGGAGCCCTAATGACAAAGACCAGGGATGAGAGGCAATTAGTAAGGGACCCTACGAACCTGCCTTGCCTATTCCTCCACTGGGGCAGGAGCTTATGAACCTGTCTGTGTCTGACTTTCTCTTCCCTTGCCTCTCTCCCCTCCTGCAGGTATAAAGAGATATGAAGTCCTGATTCGAAGAGAAGCACGGAGGGCCCCAGCTGATGCCCAAAGTGCTCCCTCCTGCCCCCCCACTGGGGGCAAGACAATGGAACTGGGCACAGACGGCTGACAGGGCCGCAGAGGGGCTGGGAGGTTCTCGGCGGGAAGGGGCCTGCCAGCATGAGGGATGCAGGACTCACGGCCCTGAGCTCTGGAAGCGCAAGCAGAAGGGTTGGGGATCAGAGCTGAGTGGTGTCTCCAGCTTGGTAAGGGAAGGATATGCTCAGACTCTTGCTTGTTCAGATTCCAAGACAGAAGGCAGGGGCCTGACATGGGCCAAGGCCCGGCAAAGGTGTGTCTCTCCTTCCCATGTGGAAAGTGAGCCTCAGTGATCGGCCTGTCCCTGTCCATGGATTTCTGACCCTGTTTCAGAGCCGCCCATCCTCGCTTCCTTCCTTTGTCCACGAGCCAGTTCTCTCGTGTATTTCCCCATGTTGGAACCCCTTCTACCCTGCACTGGATCCTCTTTCTGACTCCTGACCCGAGCCAATTAAAGTGTTATTGCTGAATCCTCCGGGGCCAGGACCAGGGAGAGGCAAGGGAGGTGCTGAGGGGCGGGTCATTAGGGAGGTATCGCTCTTGGGCCTGGGGCTGGGCCTCCCCGGAGCGTGAGGGCCTCCCTGGCCCCAGTCTCATCGTCCCAGTCCTCTGTGTCCCCAGGGAAGGAGCACATGTCCGGACAGTGCCGGGAGTGGGGCAGGCCTGACTGAAGCCACTGGTGCCGGTGACGACCGAGGGCTCCCCGCACGCGAGCCCTGCTCTGGGAACGGAGTGGACGGTGGGCCCGGAAGAAGGACCTACGCCCTGAGCACAGGGCCCAGGGTGATGAGACTAGCAAGAAGGCAGGCTGCCGGTTCGTTCAGGCCCGTGTGACCCGGGCAGTGGCCCGAGCTCTCTGCGGCCCCCCGCCCCCTCGCGCCCGTGTTCGTGCCGTCCCGCTCCCGGCCCCCCGGCTCCCGCACTGCGGCACGCCGGCCAGCTCTTGGCTTTGCTCGCGGACCTCCGACGCCGCCCGTCAGCACAATACAGATGCCTTTGGCCCGCCGCGCCCGCGCTCGTCCTCGTCGGGGCTTGGCCGGCCGCACGGCTTGTCGGGTTGTCGGGTTCCCTGAGCCGTGCTCGCGACCCCGCGGGCGGTATAGCTGCGGCGTTGGCCAGGGCAACACTGACACAGTACACACTGCCCCGGTGACAAACTGGGAAGCCTCCAACTGCCTGACACCCACTCACTGGGGCTTTGAAAGCAGGAGACGGTCCGGGACCTCTCGGTCCTCAGCACCCCCCCCACCCCCGCCCCGGGCCGGTGCTCCAGGGCCTGGCCTTACAGACAGCTTTCCCCGAGGCTGCTTTCAGAGCAGAGGCATCGGCGCGGCTGGCGGAGGGAAGCCACTAGATGGCGCCAGCACCCCCCGGCCGAGCCCGGCCTGGGCCCGCGCACTCTTCCCGCGTCCCGGCGGGGAGACGCGAGCAGAGGGCGCTCCGTTGTTCACCAACTTTCCGTTTCGGGTCAGGGTGGGAAGCCTGGGAGACTCCGTCGCCTCCCCACTGGCGACCGCGGAGCCTGGGTGCTCGCCTAGAAGGCGGTCCTGACGTGACCCCGGAGGACGGGCGCGAAGGGACACGCGTCAGTGTCCAGCACGCTGCCCGCCCCTGCGGCGCTTGTCTGGGAAAGGCGGAAGATGGACAGACGGACACACTTCTGAACAGTCCGGGGGCAACACTGGAGATGGTGACTGGAGCGGAGAGGCTTCCCCGGGCGCCGGTCCAGCCTGAAGGGCGAGGGGCGGCCGGGAGGGCGGTCCCAGGGCCGCGGGGGGAGGAACGGGTGTGCGAGGCGCCGGAAGGAAGGACGAATGGGATCGGGCAGGCGGCTAGTTTGAGAAGGTAGGAGGGCGCCTGCGAGCGGGAGGACGTTGAAAGGAATGCTGAGCAAGCCCCTCCAAGTGCAGCGTGGGGACCGGAGGAGCGGCGGGACGTGCCCGCTCGTGCCCGGCGCGGGGGTCGGTGGGGCCCTGGGTCCGCAGAAGGCGTGCGGAGCTCGGCGCCTGGTCTCGGCAACGAGGAGGGGGGCTGTGGGCGGGAGTCCGGGGGAGATGGCAAAGGTGGAGGAACCCCGGCCCTGAGATGTGCCCCTCCGCGAGGCCTCCCAGGCCCCAGGTTCCCTGCCCCACCTCGGCTCTGGGCACTGACTGTTCCCCGGAAGCCTGCTACCTGCCTTCTCTCTGGGCCTCAGCACTCACTTGGGGCTAATGCAGGAGCATTACGTTAATTAGTTATTCATTTAATTTAACTTCACATTTGGTCTCAATTAAGCTTAAAGTGTTCTTCCTTATAGATGTTACAATAGCACTTGTAATTAAAAAGCAATAACTCTTTGCATTTCTCCTTTAGAGAGCCATTGGGAGTCTGGGGTGGTGTGCGGTTGCGGGGGGGCGGGGCAGGGAGGAAAGAAGTAATGAAAAGATAGGGAACTCTTGGCACTCTGAGGCTTTCAGCAAGACTGAAGTTGAGGGGAAGGAGGCTCGGCACATCATGGGCACCGGAGAGTGCTCCTGGAGATAAAGGGGCAGACCTCCTATAGAAAGCCAGGAGGTGGGGAGAGGACAGAAACTGGAGGGTGGAAGGAAGCAAGCCTTAGACCCGGAGGGTGGGGCCGTAGATTCTATGGGGGGCAGAATAACGCTCCCTCCCCCCAAAGATGCCCACATTCGAATTCCCAGGACCCGTGAATATGCTACCCACAGATGTGATGAAGGGTCAGTGTGAGCCCAGTGTGTCCACAAGGCCCCTTATAAATCAAAGAGGGCGGCAGTGTCAGTGGTCAGATTAGACGGTGGGGCTCTGAAGACAGAAGGGTACACTGGCCCAGGATTGTGGACAGTCTCTAGAAACTAGAAAAAGAAAGGAAATGCGATTCTCCCCTAGAGCCTCCAAAACCTTTATATGAGCCTCGGGAAACCTACTGCAGATTTCTCACCTCCAAAACTGTAAGATAAGAAATCCCTATTGTTCTAAACCACTGAGTTGGTGGTACTTTGTTACTACAGCAATAGGAAGTCATAACCTGTTCCCCAGTGTCAACCTGAGGCAACATCAATATGAAGACAGAAAAACCAAAGAAATCCCCAAAGATTAAAAGAAAACATGGAGGGAATGGCTATGTAGCATTTAGGTTCGGGGTTAACGCTGCCTCTATGACTACCCCAAGTTCTCTGAGGACACTGCCTGGCACATCCTTTACAGTACCCAACATGGTGTGATGAAAACCAGAAAAAGAAACTTTCTCATTCTGTTTGTGGTGTTGGGCCCTGATTTTGATCCCTACTGTCCTTTCTTAGGTCCCAGGAAACTGAGATGGGAGGGTTTGTGTTGGGGTGGGGCTGGGCACTGGAAACTTTTTTTTTTTTTTTTGAGTAAACAGCGACCACCAATAATGATTTGTTAGAAACAGAGACCAAGAAACAAATACATTCTTGGTTTGTGACTTTGGTTCTTCCATTGGCACCTCTGAAAAACCAATCCAAGTAAACATTCCAGGTGGACAGCGCTTAAGAGAGAGACAGCTGGGTATGTCCTTGAAAACTCAGCCTATGGGCTCCTCCACACTCTCAGCCAGCGAGGAGCCAAAGTCCAACAGGCCAAGACCCACCAAAAGCACAGGGTGGATGAGTGCAGTTGTCTCTGAGGTCCCATGTGGCTTTTAACTGCTTTGTCTCAGACTCTTGCCCAATCCCGATTCTGGGTTTTCCCAGCTGGTTAGACTCAGCTGCTGCTTTTTGGTATTTCTATCAACTGGATTTGTGTTGCTTGACCTTGGTCCCTCGTTTTTCTTTCTTTTTATTTTATGGAGCAACACAATATAATATAAAGTACATAAAAGCTTAGACTGGAGCCAAACCACCTGACTTCAAACACTGACTCCTATTTAACCCTGAGCTGAGTGACCTCAAGCAAATCACCTCACCACTCTGTACCCCTCCCCCATCCATGAAGTGGGGATATTCAGAGCACCCACTTCATAGGGTTGCTTATGAGGATTACTTAATATTTACAAAGCATTTAGAAAAATGCTTAGAACATGTTTGGTAAATATAATAAAAATTGTGATTTCAGCCTGTGAGGAATAGAATATTTCCAAATATTGGGGTGGAAATAGAGATTAAAGATTGGACCCTATGAACTACAAAATCCCTTCCAACCCTGAGTTCCTGTGAGGATGATTCCCACATCTGGAAACTTGTTCCTACGTAACAACAGCCAAATACTTAAGGTTTAAGCCAAGAAGTTATGATAAAATATTGGTTATTTGTACTCTAGATGCCAATAAAAAATTCGGTAATGAAAGTTTTACCTTTTTAAAGACATGGGTTAGGGAAAGGACGGGGACCAATAGCTACAAAATAGTATTAACCAATATAGAAATAAGGAGTTGTTTGCGAGCCAAAAATGATCTTTAAATTATCTGAGGAGTGAGAGGTCAGGAATCCTGATGTCAGGTTTGAGCCCCACTATTAACGCGGGGAAACTTCTAAAATCCCTTCTGCTCTCTCTCTGCCTGTTTCTCTTCCATAAAATAATTGCAGCAGGTTTCTTTACACTTTGAAAAAAAACAAAGTAAAATGAAAATGCTGCAACTGCAGCAGCAGTGGGATAGAGTTGATAGAAGAGTTGATGTCTCAGAGAGCAGAACGAGAAATGGATTGCCATCTGTTAGGGTGACATGAACGGCTGCACATGCAGTACAAAGCACGAACGAATGGTTAGGCATTTCCTAGGACCTGAACGTTGGTACAATAATTTTGATGAATTTTTAGATTAAATAGCTGATACTGCGTATCAGTAAAGAATGTCAGCTTTACTTCCATTTTTATAAATGAGAAATTCAAGGAACTTGTCAAAAAATTACCTAGTTAAGTGTGTTTTGCGGGCTTGAGGGACTGTCTGAAATAGAACACGCAGCGCCACCTAGCGAACTGGACCAACGTCTGCGTCGTGGGGTAGTGTGGTGTCCTGCTAATTTAGCTTTCGTCAGGATACAATTTTAAGAGGCTCTGAAATCATCTGTTTTTCATGTAGAACTCCTGATTTACTCTCCCTCTCCACCTTGTAAATGGTGGGGATCACCACAGTCTCTCTGCTACAGGATCCCCCCTGGGTAAGGCACAATGAAGCACCCCCTGCTTGAAGGACATTGACCAAAGAATGATGAATGGGACACTCAGATGACCTCTAAGCCCTCTCTCCAGGAAGGCGGTGAGCCCAAGGGGTGCCAATTCAGTCACTGTAGGTGGGTCCCATGTAGAGCTCTCAGTGAGAGTCATGTTTTAGCCTTCTACTTCTTACCCCACCCCTGTGGGGGTTTTATCGGGTTGGCCATGACTGCTTTGAGTATGAAGGCAGAGAGTAATCTATCAGTCATTTCCCCACAGCTGGTAAAATACACTTTGTACAAAGTATATTTTTTGCCCTTACCAGACCAACCTGCCATTTATGTCTGTGGAAAACACACACACACGCGCATGTGTTAGAAAGCCATGGTGTTCTAGTTTCCAACCTTAACACATTTTTCTCCACGTAAGTAGTCACCCAAAACTTCATAGCTATTATCCATTGATCTCATAGTTGGACACCTTTGTTGGGGAATAAAAAAGATGGATTCAAGGTCAGAACCTACAACTTCTCCCAGATTTGCTTTGTCAGCAAGTCTCTCAGGAGGTGACACATGGCAGCCTATGCTGATTAGGAGTCCAGGCTCCACTCGGGCTGGCTCAACGTCTCTGCACAGAGATTCACAGCTATCTGGAAGCTTCAGAGCAAGTGTCCCCAGAGAGGAGCACATAGCCTGACTGCCGCCTTGCCCCACTTCCCTCCGCGTGTCTGCATTCTTTCTCCCCTCCAATCTGCTTGGAGGGATGTTTCTTCTTTCTTTTCTCACCTGTGGGCCCGAGGCCAGATGAAGAGACCATTTCCTTTGCATTGTTCTGTGACAAAGCCTTATCTGCAAAGGTTTTCCAAACCCAGTAAGACAGAGACAGTTCAAGTGCAGAAATAAATACACCTGGCCCTCACCAGTCCATGACTCCCCCCGAGTCACCCATTCTCTCCTCTTTTAATTTAGAGCTTAGCCCCCACTGGGGTATCATCTCTACCCTGACAACAGGATCTGGGAGAGAAAGTGAAGGAGACATGGCCCTGACTTCCTCAAGCTCTCAATCAAAGCTCCACAAAGCTCAGTGGGTTTTCTTTCTGGTCTGAGACAGACCCCGGAGCCTGCTACCCCTGGGTGTGCGCGCTGGCTGTTACGTGACGCCTGGGCACGTCAGTTCATCTCTTTGAGCCTTACTTTTTTCTACTTTAAAACCGGATGATAATAAATATATTGTTGTAAAATTTAAAGACATTGAATTACAAGGGAACTAGTCTACTGCTGGCCTATAGCACATGCCCAAAGGTCTCTTTCCAACTTGTTTCCTTGTTCTTAATTTTAAGCCAGAAGATCCTTCTTCATTTAGTTCTAGGGAGTCAGGAGGAGACTTCCAAAGTGGAACCAGCCCAGAGACCCTCCATTTAATAATAAATTTCGGTTGATGTGGGATCTCAGACAGGTTATAAAGTTGTATCTAATCCTGGGAATGTATATTCCTCGTCAGCTTTGGAGAAAGGGCTACAAAGCTAAAAAGAAATGATCATAACCCAAAATGGACTCTACAATAATTAAATAAGGCACACAAAGGCTACCAAATTCTGAAAGAGAAAGAAGCCAGAGATCTATAGCAGCAAGACAAAAACCAACACTCCCATACCCTTCCAATTTCAAACAAATTTGAAATATAGAATATAGACTGGGAAAGCTGTGGCCAAGAGTCTGAACTGAAAGTGCATCCTTGGGTTGTTTATTGCTTTATTAGAGCAGAGCGAAGGGACACTGCTTGTATAGATTCTGTGGCACCTTATACACACTGGTCAACAACCAACACCTGGGTAAGTCTTCCAACTCATCACAGTAAAATAAACTTTTGAATTTGGAGTGCCTTTCCTTTCCTAATGATCCCACCCTTGCAACTAAGAATCTTGTGTATTATCGAAAGGATGAGATTCTTCCATCTCCTGGACAGCAGAAGCCAAATTGCTCCTTTTCCCAAAATCCACTTACTGATGTCTTGATTGAAAATCTACCAGAAGCCGATCACTGTTACTATTTCCCTTTCAAAACAGATAGAAAACCTGAGGAACAAGTGCAAAGAAGACTGCAACATCCCTCTGAAGATGGTGAGAATCATCTCTGCAGGGCCATTTTTGCAACCCCATTTCTGGAAGCCAAGATTCAAGGGATTTGTCCTAGTTGTGAATGGATATTTCTCTGATCTTAAGGCATAAAGGTTGTCAAAACAAGGCTCTGAATAGTACCTTTCTGCTCACCAGTGACATAAAAAGTGAAGGACAGAACAGGGTCTTGGTTTTCCTGAACAGTGCTCAGTAGGACCGCAGTGGTTTGGCATAGATTGGCTCTAGGATATGATGAATGAGAACCAAAAAGAGGCTTCCAAGGAAGACAGCAGTGAGGAAAGCCAGCAGGACATAGCGGCCAATGAAAAAGGAATCCACAATCTGTAGAGAGAAACATCAAAAATGAAATTACGATCACTTCAGCTTGTGCTCATCTGAAATCTTTGATGAGTGGGCCCAGAGTCTGTTTGTATTTGTGACTTCCAGTAATATCCTGCTCTGAGTCTCCTCTGTAAATGGCTAGGAAAGAACCTTTTCTTAACTTCCTGCACCGGAAATACAAGATAAAGAAAAAATTAATGAAGTACAGGGGGAAAATGGCTCAATTTAGGAGGAGGTTCACAAACACTGTGAAGACCTTGGATGAGCTCTTTTATGTTCTGACATCAGTTATCTGAAAGAGTTCATGAGAAGCTTGTTTGCTTGGTCTTAGGAAAGCTCATTTTTGTTGTTAACTTTTTTATTATGGAGAATTTAAACACATATAGAAAGATAATAGTATAATAACCCCCATATATCCAAGATCAAGCCCCCAAATCATCAACCCATTGCTGATTCAGGAGGGTTCCTTTTCAGAATGGAAAGGTGATTCTTTAAAACTTTCATCAGAAGAGTCCTGAACCCTAACATTCATAATCCAGCACTCCAAGGCTTAGGCTAAATGGCCATTTGCCTGAGACACTAAAATGTTGAAAGGATAGACAACGTGCCCCAAATCATCCAGCTGGCTGCCTGGCAACCAGTCATACTTGGAGCCCCAAAGCTGTTGGTCTTTGCTGACAAAACCTACACTTAGAATTGGCTCTACCCACCTGTCTACTGTCCGCTTCCAGAGCTCTACTCTCCCCAGATCCAAATGGCGGTGCTTAAATCAGGGCAGGAAAAAGTAAATTAATCTGATGGACCTAATGGAGCAGGAACATGAACCAAGTGGCAGGGTGACTTCAGAGCTTCCCAAAGAAAAGGGAACCCAAAATACCTGAGAGGCAATTGTGGTAGACAGAATATGTCTACCCCAAATGTCCACATCCTAACCTCCAGAAATGGTGAATATGTTAGATTACATGGCAAAGGAGAAATAGGGTTGTAAATGGAATTGAGATTGCTAATTGCCTGACCTTTAAAATAGGGAGATTAGCCTGGATTATCCAATCCAGGTGGGCCCAGTGTAATCACAAGGGTCCTTAAACCTGGAAGAGGGAGGCGGAAGAGAAGGTCAAGGAAGAGATGGACAGAATGCACGTAGAGTCATCGAGATGTTACCTCGCTGGCTCTGAAGATGGAGCATCGGGGCCGCTAGCCAAGGGCAGCCTCTAGAAGCTGGGCAGACAAAGAAACAAATTCTTCTCCAGAACCTCCAGGAAGGAATGCAGCCCTGCCAACCCCTGACTCTAGCCCAGGGAGCCTGCATTTGGACTTCTAACTCACAGAACTGAAAGAAAATCCATCTGTGTTGTAAGGCACGAAGCCGGTGGTGATTTGTTACGGCAGCAACAGGAGGCTAATACTGTGGCATGACACAGAGGACCTGCCAAGTCCTCACACTGCTCTGATCGCTGAGATCCAAAGATACCAAGAAGAAGAGGGCTGCTCCAGAGATTACCCCAACAGCCAACTTACAACAAAGGTCAGTTTGATAAAACAGCTTTAACATAACTTTGACCTTGGCTCTGGTACCGAACAAGTCTCTCGCGGGCTACATGTTTGCTCGTTTGACACGTTTCACTTTTTAATTAGCCGATTAGCAGGCCTTTGGTGCAGAGGGCCCAGGTCATGTATTATTGATACAGTATCGAGCCAGGCTGCTGCAGGGGCCAGTTCTCAAAACCTGAAAATGAGAACACCAGTTCTGCGGGCCACGCTGACGGACATATTTTGCTCAAACCTCCTTCTTCTCTCCTGGGTCTGTAACTCATAGGACAGAGGATAGAGGGATTGAATTCAAAACAGTGTTTGCTCTGTGCCCTTCTCCCAATATTCACATCCATAGCCATCCAGAAATATGGCCCTTCACCACTCGCTCCCTCTCCGACGGGGAAACGGAGGTGGGTGTCTATTCCTGGCCCCCACACTTGGTACTTGCACCGACAGAGTGGTTTTCAAATGCTGACAAAAATCCCTGACACATACGGAAATGATTCCTTACATGTGTGTGGTATTATGTCCTGTGGACTTTTCAGAACGAATTTCCTCCCTTTTGCCATGATTAGTCCTAGACAGAGTTAGAAACGTGTGCCAGTTTTAGTTCGGAAGTTGTATAATTTTGTGTACTGTGGTCTAGTGTCGAGGCTCACCCATGAACTCTCTGTGATGGCCCCCAATATTCTGACGAGTCCCCAGCAATGAAGGTTTGCAGACAGACCTCAGCTGGAATCCTTGCTCTGACTCTTCCCATAAATGTATGACCCTGGGCAATTTACTTAACCTCTTACAGCCTCAGTGTCCTTGGGGATAATAATAGCACCTACTTTATACCGTTTAGGGTTGTCTTAGGTTTAAGTGAGATAAGGCAAACAAGGTGCTTAGCAAACAACCTCACACACAGTAATCCCTTAAAAAATGTTAGACAGGTGCCTGGGTGGCTCAGTGGGTTCAGACGGCTGTCACTGCTGCATTCAGCTGTCTCAACAACCTCTGCTTCCCATAGAAATGCTCTTTCTCCACCTATCTTCTCTATGGAAAGTACTCTCTTCGCACACGTGGAGGAACCAAACACACGGAGATGGACAAGCATGCCATTCAGCACGCCCAAGGCACCGCATACGCTTTGGCTGGGATCTGAGTTTCTGCACCCAGACTACCGGGATGGGGACACTTGCATTTCAGGGCCAGGCCCCGTTCCTATTCCGAACTCATTTCCTCTTCTCCAGCCCCACAGTGGCAGGTGGCTTTTGGACACACCGCTTGTGCAGCTCGGTGCCCAGGGGGGATGCCCTCAAATCAGGCAACTAACTGCCCCGTGGTGTTGCATGTGGGAATCAGAATGAGATTCTTGTCCTAGGTGAAAGGACAAGGGAATGTAAAGCTCCCTCTGAGCTTTCCCCACCCTCGTGTTAACTTTACGCTTCTAACATATTTCGGCCAGCCTGACATTGGGAGAACAGCTCAGACCAAGGGAGACAAGAGTTATGACGCAAGAGGCAAAATAAAGCCAATAGTTTTACCTTCATTTCAACCTCTGGGGCTGGGACTTCACTGGCTCGAGGGAAGAGCAGCAGAACTGATGTGATGATCAGAGCACCGAGGAACACAAAAACGACAGAGAACCTGGGGTCAAAAGACAGAATGTTATAAGCACGGTTTACGGATTCCTCTCTCATCAGTTAGGTCTGGAGAGGCCTTCCCTGGAGCCAATATTCTAAGTTCCAGTCTCTTAAGAGGGCCCAGAGCCCTGCTGCCCACACTGTCCAGGGAATTTAGAAATGCTCTCCCCTTCAGCCCAGAGCCCTTCTTCCTAGACAGGTCCCCAACTGGACGCATTCCTGTTGATTCCTGGTAATTCCAAATTCCTAAGAATGGGAATGGGTACTTTTTATTTTGTCTCTGTGCATTTGTAATCATGAAAAATCTACTCAGCCCTTCCCTCTTCTTAACTTCTTTGTCTGTCTTTAGCTGGAAGACTCTGGTAAATCACGTAGCTCGCCGCTTCATCCCGACACTGTCTGGCCAGAGCGCAACTCTGCGGCCATCGGCGCATCTGCAGTGTCCCCAGGCCCAGGTTAGAGCCTCAGGGACTGGACCAAGCATGTGCCCTAAGTCTGAACAATTCTGAAACACACACATACACGCCCAAGAAATTCAACAGGCAGCGAACACGCATTTCCTTTTTGTCGCTTCTGTCCCCCCCCCCCCCCCCCCCTCCCCCCCGCCCCGGTCACCTCCACAGTGAGAGCTGGGAAATACCACTTGCTTTCTCCTCTGCGTCAGAGCATAAATAACACAGTCAGTGCTTATGATACCAGGTTAAAATGCAACTCATTCAAACTGCCAGTAATTACAAAAATGATCTTCTGGATTCTAAATGTTTAATGAGCATCAGCGGTTTCACGTCTAACTGCTTTTACCTTGGACTGCCAGCTGGAGAGGAGGCCTTACCTGGCTAGCCCGGAGGCTCTGGACAGCAGCGCACACAGCAGCAGCACCGACACCCAGAGCAGGGCTAAGACGAACACGCCGGCCCCCACCCCGAGCACGGTGCCAGCCATCTGCAGGGGAGACGAAGCGTGAGCGCTGCACCCCACTCAGCCCCGGGGCCCCCCTGGGCACCATGCACCCCGTGCCTTCTGCACCAGTTCTGCCTGTCTTCCTCCTGCTCCCGGCTTGTGTGAGGGTCTGCAGACAAATGCAAATACAAATACAGAAAGTCTGAACTCAGTCTGATGAACTTCTGATGATTGGTGTGATAGGAGGATTAATTGGTACAGGTCTTTGGGGAAGTCCAGTCCCTTCATAGGAATTAGAAAATTAAAACCCTGGGGCGCCTGGGTGGCTCAGTCGGTTAAGCATCTGCCTTCGGCTCAGGTCATGATTGAGTCCCGCATCGGGCTCCCTGCTCAGCGGGAAGCCTGCTTCTCCCTCTCCCACTCCCCCTGCTTGTGCTCTCTCGCTAGCTCTCTGACAGATAAATGAATAAAATCTTGAATGAATGGAAGGAAAGTGGGAGGGAAGAGGAAGGAAGGAAGGAAGGAAGGAAGGAGGGAGGGAGGGAGGGAGGGAGGGAGGGAGGGAGGGAGGGAAGGGAGGGAGGCAGGAAAGAAACTTAAAACCCCAAGCCTTTGTTTTAGGTGAGGACAGAGAGGTTGCTTTCTGCTCTGTGTGGATCACTTCAAATCTGCTATCTGAGTTCTAGTTTGGCTTTCCCGACCCGCAGCAGCAAGCTGAACTCTCTCCTGACAGAAATGCTAATGGAGGGCTGTGAAGGCACGAGGAGCCAAGCGCTACGGAGCCCATGGGGACACTGAGGCTCTCAGGGTAAGTGTGTGGTGTGAGCTTTGACTCCCCGGACGATCACAAGACAGAAATGTCCCCCTCTATTGTTGAGTTTTTCTTCACAAAAGGAAGCAAACTCCTAAGTCCTTGCAGAAGATGAGGACGATGAAGAAGAAAGGAGCCACCACTCTATTTGAGCATTCACGGTGTGCTGAGTACCTTACAAACACGTTTCATTTAATCACGGCAACAGGCCTCTGAGGTAGGTCTTATTACAGCCGTGTCACAGAAGACATAACTGAGGTGTGATGCGAAGGCCTACGTATTAACAAACCGGTGGCTTACAGTAGAACAGCATTCTCTCACAGTTCTGGAGGCCAGAAATCTGAAATCAAGGTGCCAGCCAGGCCGAGCTTCCTCCAAAGGCTCTAGGAGAGAATGCTTCCAGGCTCTTCTAGTGTCTGGAGGGCCCGGCATTGTCTTCCTCCTCTGTCTCTTATGAGGACACTTGTAGTGGATTTAGGGTCCACCCAAAGAATTTGGTTTGATCTCTTCTCAAGATCCTTAATTATGTCTGCAAAGACCCTTCTTCCACATAAGGTCACATTCACGGGTTCCAGGGATTAGGACGTGGGCACAGTCTTTTTGGGAGCCACCATTTGACCCACCCCACTGAGTCTAGAGCACCCCCCCCCCCCCCGGTTTTCCCCTTTAGTATCAGAGACAAATCTTAAGCAAATAAATTCCTCCTCAGTCGATGGTTTTCTTTACCCTGATGGTTTAAATACCACAAAAATTATTATCTATGACAAGTTCTGTTATGAAGGCATTGGAGAGATTGGAAAGGAAGCCCTGGGCATAAACTGCCAAACAAACAAACAAACATTTATTCAATCAAAAACTATTCTGTGCCACAGTCTGGGGATCACAAGGGTAAATAAGACATATCTTCTGACAGAAGCTGCAGGCCCACTGGAGAACACTGTCACGTAAACAACAATCCACGCCACACTCTGATAAGCAGACAAAGTACAAAGTGGGACAAAGTGGGACCTGAGGTAGTGCAAAGGGAGAAGGGCTTCACCAAGGAGGTGACTTCCCACAGGCCCAGATGGGAAAGAATCAGTGTGGCAAGATGACAGGCAGGGGGAGGGGTGGGCCAAGAGAGGAGTGGCAGCAGATGGGCTGGGCTCTCACTTGCCTCTCTAACCTAACCGGGGCGCATCCCCCCCCCCCAATTTAGAGCGCACGGTATCACCTCAGTAACTCTAAACTGCCAAGTGTTTCCCTACCTCTGGGTCCTTGTACTTGCTGTTTCCACTGCCTGGAATTAACCCACAGCCCCCAGCGAACCTTCCACTATTTGCAGGGCTGGCTTCTCCTCATTTGTCTGATCTCAGCTTTAAATGTGACCTCCTCAGAAAGGTCTTCCCTGATGGCTCTGGCTAAAGTAACCCCAAACAATTACTCTCCCTCACTCCTTATTTCCTTCAGGGTACATTTCACAAACTATAGTTCACATTTTTACTTACTATTTACAGGTTTACCTTCTATGTCTCCAACCAGTATAGCAAACTCTACGAGGGCAGAGATTTTTATATCTTGCTCACCACGGTATCCCCAGTTGTTAGCACAGACATTATAAGCAAGAAATATTCATTCGATGAATAAATGAAGCAGTGCTAACAAGTCCATAGAAATCAAGTGAAGGGCTGATAGGATCATATTTAGCTTTAGAAAGAGGACTGTAACTTCTGGTCAATATGCTGGACAGACCTAACAAGGGAAGTACCTCACATGTAATAAATGTTATGACAGTGAACACATAGAAATGCTTAGTAAAAGCGAGCAAAAAGAATTCAATACACAGCGGAGCTCGGAAGCAATAAAGGAAAATCCTTAAGTACCATAAATGAAAGCATAATTCAAAATCTGAGTGGTAAGCAGGAGCTGAGCCCAAAGGTCTATAGGGGTACTGAAACCAGCTGCAGACCTTTGGAGTGGTCCCTTCTGGACAGATGAAGTCTCAGACCCATGATACAGAGAACCAGAACTGAGAACAAGGCATAAAGATAAGCCCAGAAAGGGTCCACCTGTCTTCGAAATAGGGACTAAAACATTTGCTGCTGACTTTGTTGGAACAAAGTTGGCCAAGTACCTCAGGCCATGAGTGAAAAAAGACTAACCCAAGAGAAATCTGGATCCCAATCCGACACCACATGCAAGTGTGGGGTTCAAATCATACGACCAAAGTGGTATGGGAATCTCGAGAAGTAAGATTCACATAAAACCAGTCTAAAAGTGAGAAACTCGTAGGATCCCGGCAGAGACAACTGAAACCTCTCTGTAGGGATGCCACACAAGTCAGCATGCAAGGCTCTCACCAAGTTGGGTACAAAATAAAAATATTTTTACACAAAGACTGAAATGGAGTTCACCTGTCACTGCTGTACTTGAGCAAGAATGAAAATGAACCAAGAAAGAAGGCATGAGATGTAAAGAGGAATGGTAAGAAAAATACTGGGTAATATTGATAGTAAAGATTTCTGAAATGATAAGAAGGCCTAATTGTTTGAGGAGTTAAAAACAAGGAAGAACAACAGCAACACATTTATGGATATGTCTCCTTAGGCAAGGGAACCAAAAGCAAAAATAAACTATGAGGATTACACCAAAATAAAAAGCTTTTGAACAAAGGAAACTATCAATAAAACAAAAAGGCAACCTAGTGAATGGGAAAAGATATTTGCAAATGATATATCCCATAAGGGGTTAATACCCAAAATACATAAAGAACTTCTATAATTCAACACCAAAAAATGAAAAAATGGGTAGATGACCTGAATAAACATTTTTCCAAAGACATCCAGATGGCCAACAGACACATGAAAAGATGCTTAACATCACTCATCATCAGGGAAATGCTAATCAAAACCACAATGATATATTATATCACACTAGTCAGAATGGCTAGACAAGAAAAAAAAAAACAAGAAATAACAAGGGTTATGAGGATGTGGAGAAAAAGGAACCCTCATACACTACTGGTGGAACATAAATTGGTACAACCACTTGGAAAACAGTATGGAGGTTCCTCAAAAAATTAAAAATAGAAATACCCTATGATTTAATAATTCCACTACTGGAAATTTACCCAAAGAAAATGGAAACACTAATTTGAGCAGCCCTATGTTTACTGCAGCATTATTTACACTAGCCAAGATATAGAAGCAACCTAAGTGTCCATGGATAGAAGAATGGATAAAGATCTGGCTGGCAAACACACATATACACATGTGGAATATTACTCAGCCATAAAAAAGAACGAAATCTTGCCATTTGCGACAACATGGTTGGACCTAGAGAGTATTATGCTAAGTGAAATAAGTCAGTCAGAGAAAGACAAATACCATATGATTTCACCATATGTGCAATTTCAGAAACAAAACAAGTGAACAAACAAAAGGCCAGACTCTTAAATACAGAGAACAAATTGGTGGTTGCCTTAGAGGAAGGTATGAGGAGTACAGGTGAAATAGATGAAGGGGATTAAAAGGTACAAACTTCCAGTTATAAAATCAGTAAGTCACGGAGATTCAATATGATGTACACCTGAAACTAATATAACACTGTATGTCAATTACACTTCAATAATAAAAAAATAAAAACAAAGAAGAGCTAAAGTATTTGTTAACAGTTACATGGAAGATGAGAAAGAACAGTTCCAAGTGAAATCATTGGTTATTACTTTGCACTGGAGGAGATGAAAGTTAATGATTACCTGTAGGCTTTGTTAAGCTAAATATGCATGTTAAAAACACACAGGTAAACACCAAATAAAAGAAACAGGGTAAGTAACCTTCACACTAATAGAGTGAAAAAAAATAAAGGAAGAAGGCAGAAGGCAGGAGGCGAAAGAAACAAAAAGCAAGGAAAACAGAAAATACAAAATAAGACTGTAAGATAAATCCAAATATAACAGTAATCATAGTAAACACACACAGATTATGCTTCAAGATCCCTTGCACAACAATGTGAATATCCTTAAGAATACTTAACCAAACACTTAAACATGGTTAAGATGGTAAATTTTAGGTGTGTGGGGTTTTTTTTTTTTTAACCACAATTAAAAAAAAAACCTAAACCAAACAAAATAAAATCTGGTGAAGCAATATTAGTATCAAACAAAATAGAATGGAAAGCTTTGAAAGGTATTAAGAGTTATATTCACAAAAAGAAAAACTTAACAAAAAAATACAACTCAGGACAAAAATGAACCCAATACAAACCTTTAAAATATACAAGTCAAAAAGAATCACTGCAATAAATGGACAAACCCACAAATTTAGTGGAGATTTTAATATACCTCTCTCAGAAACTTAAAAGTGGGTATATGAATGGCCAATAAGTATGTGAAAGGTGTGTAAGATTTTTACAGCAAAAATTGTTAAACTTTATTCAAAGGTATTTTTAAAAATATTTTATTTATCTATCTATCTATCTATCTATCTATCTATCTATCTATCTATCTGTCTGTCTATTAGAGAACTTGTGGTGGGGGGTGGGGAGAGGGACAAAGAGACTCTGTGCTGAGTGAGGAGCTCAAGACAGGGCTTGATCTCATGACCCTGAGATCATGACCTGAGCCAAAATCAAGAGTCGGACGCTCAACCGACTGAGCCACCCAGGCGCCCCCAAAGGTATTTTTTTTTAAAGGCTTGAATAGAATAACAAAACAGACCTGTGTAGAAAAATAACCGACATTCCTGGACGGGATGGTTCAATATTAAAAGATCTCAGTATCAATTCAATGCAATTCTAACCAAAATCTCAAATTTTTGTGGAGCTCATGGAACTTGAAAACGTATCCTGAATTCATATGTAAGAGCAAAAGCCCAAGAATAGTGAAAACAATTTTGAGAACTAGGATGGAGACTTGCCTTTCTTGTTACCAACTGCTGCAAGACACATTATAAAACCAAGGTAATTAAAACAGTGTGATATGGCATAAAGACACATGGATCAGTGGAATAAAACAGAGAGCCCAGAAACAGATCCCTGCATTTATAAGAACTTGGTACAGGACAGAGTTGGTTCTGATTCAGCAGGTAAAGGATTTCATCGATGGTGTTGGGACAAACGATCATCCAATCAGAAAATGGTAATACTCGACCTCTACTTTATGTCATATACAAGCCAATTTTAAATGGAAAGTAATTCATAATAAAACAGCATATGTTTAAATATACAAATGTTCAGGCTGACTACACTAGAATACATAATGAAGTACAGCAGTCAGATGCTTGCGCCTAAACTTAGAATCACCATGAGCGCAAAAGCTACAAACGTGGGCTCATGCAGGTGCGCTGTATGGTAACTCAAATCCCACGAGCTGGGCTGCCTTCAGCTATGTGATTTTCTCAAGTGATGAACAACTCTTGTTAAAGTTCCAAAACACAAGTAAGTATAATTTCCCCTTCATTTACATTTGCGTTGCATTCCTGGAAATTTTACTATGTCAAACTGTGCCAAAAGACACATTATGTTTATATGAAAAATGGAGTTAGGTTCTAGGCTGAGATTAGAAATGAGTATCCTGTGGGACACTGGAAAATGGTACAGGATGCAGGACAACTCTTCACTGCAGAATATCTAGCATCCCCAGCCCTGCTCCGTAAACCCCGGTAGTGCCTCCAAATCACAATAATAACCAAATGTGCTCTCACAAATTCCAAAATGACCAATAGGGCGGTACCATCCCCTTGGAGAACCAATGCTCTAGAAAAACTCTTGCATAAAGAGACGTGTACAAGGATGTTCATTGCAGTTTTTTTCGAAATAGCAAAACATCTGAAAAAACCTAAGTGTCCACCAATGAGGGAATGGATACAATATTATATACTCATAATGAACACTTAGAATGAACTTGACTATCTGTATTGATATGAATGTTATCTTGAAAACAATGTTGAGTGATAAAAGCAAATTACCAAATGAAGCCCACAGTATGATACTACTATTTTCAAAATTTAAGAAGTAGTAAAAGTAACCAACTGTGCCACTCAGTGGTGCAAAGTAAGCATTTGATTCTTGGTTTCAGCTCAGGTCATGATCTCAGGGTCATGAGATAGAGCTCTGCGTAGGGCTCTCGCTCAGCGTGGAGTCTGCTTAAGCTTCTCTCTCCCTCTTCCTCTGCCCCCCTCCCCGTCCTGCACTCTCTCACACGTGCTCTCTCTCAAATAAATAAATCTTTAAAAAAGTAATATATTGTTTATGAAGTACATATATACTGTACAAATATAAATACATGGGCATGAATGATGCACAATTTCAAAAGAGTGTTTGCCTCTTGGGAGAGAAGAAGGAAGGCAAATGGGGCCAGAAAAGAGAACAAAAGGGATCTCAATTAAATGTGATGTTTTATTTACTTAAAAGAAAAAACTTAAGCAGATGTGCCAAAATGTTAATGTTTGTTAATCTAGTTAGTAGGGCATAGGTATCTGTTATACTACCCAGTGTAATATTCTCTCTTTATGAAATTCTTGAGAGAATTCTTAATTTTTAAAGAGGTAGCTGGTGGCTCAGTGCCTATGAGTCGAGATCAGAGACCAGATTGGTGACCAGGAGGGGACTCTCTGGATAAGGGATGATGAGGGTCTGGACTCCTGTCTTAGCTGTGGAAATGGAAAGGAGAAAAGGGAAAAGGTGTTAGAGATGACTCGGGTTTCCTGCTTGGTTGACTGAGCTGATAGTACTACCCTAGCAAGATAACTAGTTAAGTTTAATTGCTGTTTTGGATAAATTATAAAAATAACCTGTAAAACTTGGACCAACTCTAATGCCTAGAATACAGGGCAAGTGGTGGTCAAAGCTGGTACCGTTAGAAACATGGCCTTTCAATCCCCTATGGAATATTAAAGGTTCATGAGACACTGGGAGTCAGTATATGGCATGGCTTTAAAGTAATGAGATAAATACCCCCAAGCTCTTATAAGAATACGGTCCATCACTTTATAACCAAACTGTGTACATTTTCTGGTTAAGCATGGAAAGGAAAGCCTGGATATAGTATAGAGTGCTGCTGTGGAAAAGAAGCGAACATCTGGTCATTTTATCTTGTTAATTCTGTGTGGGAATAATACTTGTGATTATTTCCCATACTGTAATAGCAAATTACTGAGTAAATATGATTAAAAAATTAAAACAGTGGTGCTTTGGATTCATGTCCAGGACTTTTTCAAACCTTCTTTGAGAACAGATGGTTTAGCCAACCTGGTTTCCTGAGTAAGTCCACTTACTTAACTCTCTGGCATTTAAAGCAGGTAGACTAGAGTCAGAATAAAATAATGTCTCAATCTGAACACCCTGTTTAGTAGCTGACAACCAGAGCAACTCCAGGGCCAATCTTCCCCCTCTGTGCTCCTGCTGTGAGGTCTTTCTTTGGAAAGAGATTGTCCAAAACTTTTAGAGGTCTGTATAGTGAGTGCACTGCTCATTCATTTACTGTTAGTTCTACATACCCTTTCTCACAGCTCTCAGAGAAAACTGAGAGAGAGGCATACATTAAGGTGCCTGACCCCTGCACATACAGCCTAATAGATGAAAAATATACTGCTCGCCATGACTGTCGATCATGTGTGAGAATACTAATGGCCATCACAGGATGTCTTACAGTCCAGTACAAATGTGGATTCCATGGAGGGTAAATTGGCCCTAGTGCTGCTGCTGGTGGGAGCTAGATATCTCACCCATTCCTACATTTTCAGAGTCAAGGCCTTGAAGGCAGCAGAAAACAGCGATTACAGGAATGAATGGCCCTTCTTCAGGATTCCTTTCCACTCTCCTTTATAACCGTTCCAAACCTTCAAATATAACGGGAGGGGGGGGCGGGGGTCACACATTTATTTTTCTACAGTAAACATTTCACTACGGTTTGAATTTTAATGTATCAGGATAATGCTTCTACCTCTGTAATTAAGTAAAATGCAAGCCTGGGAAAAATAAACCGCGGAGCTACCTAAATGCCATCGATGTGGCATTATCTCTTAACTCAATGAGAGAAAAGGGGGGGATCAGTGGATCCAGACACGTCCTTCCACCCTTTTTCCTGGGCGGTGTGTGGACCGTCTGTAGGCTATCTCGCCAGGGGCTCTCCGGACAGCAGCAGCCCGCGCTGGAGTCAACACCCCAGGAACTAGGCCTCTAGCGTCTCTCCCAAGCCCTGCGGCTCGTTCAAACTGGCCGCAGGAAAACGTCGCCCCAGGTCTCAACTTCAGACTGTTCGTCAGGCGACCTCCCAGTAGTTGGAGAGATTAAGGTCTCGGTCATAAGGTACTTGAACCAGACACTGACATTTCCCTTTCTTAGGAGCACGACAAAGAAAGCATCCCCTCTTTCTCAGCCCCAATTAAGTATTTATTGGCCGCCGGGCCTTGGGTCCAGATCGGCGGTAAGGGTGATGTGACAGTCCGCGCACAGCCATCCGCCCACGCGGTCTTCCAGCCTCAGCCCCAGCCTCGGCCATTCGCCCTCCGCAGCCGCCCCCCACTTTCCTCGCCTCCCCCTCACCTGGCTCTCGCTCTCCCAGGTCCCCTACTCACATCTCTCCGTCCGGCCCGTTCCAGCCCACGGAGGCTTCGGTCTACTTACGACGAATCACAAGTGGGCTTTCATTCAGGCGATTCCATATTCGCTAATCAGCGCTGCTCTTTCAACACCCAGCTTCTTTCTCATTTGCTTACGTCCGCAGCGCCTCCAGGCAACGCTAAGCGTGGTGGGTGGGCACGTCGCACTTCGTTACGCCCTCCGATTGGTCGGTGCTATTGGTCCCGAGACCGGCCTCAAGTTCGATTGGATCGAGGCAGTCTGGGCTCCGCCTCCCGTCCCACCTCGTTGTCAATCACACCATCTCTTAGGTAACCCGCAGAACCATTGGTCAGTCTAGCGTGGGGGCGGGTTGTTAGGCGGGAGAGAGCTGCTCTCCGGGCCTCCCTCGCTGTTACTATGGAGACTGTACAGCCAGGTTGTGAAGTGGAGGAAGGCAACCCCTTCCCCTCGTCTCGAAGTCCGGAGATTTGTACAGCAGTCTAGACGTTAATCTCTGTTTCGGAGTTTGATAGACGTCTCAGTCCCCGACCCACTGATTTGGGTGGGCGGCGGGACTCTGGGGGCAAGTCAGATTAGGCCTCGGAGAGCTGGGGTCAGGCCTGTCATTAAGGGTCCCTAAAACCTCCCATCCCCGGACGGAACCGAGTTCGAAGCACAAGTTGTATGTACCAGCATCATATTTTCATTTATCCTTAACTCGCCGTACTTTATTTGGAGTTGTTCTTGTGTTAGCCTTAGGAAGTAGACTATGGCATGGATCATTCTTCTCATGGCACAGACTGAGGAAGCCAGGCCAGGGTCAATCAAGTAAGTCTGTAGCCACGCCTCCAGGCAGCTGGAACTGGTCCATGCTTTAGCGGACTGCTCTTACCTAACTGCAAACTAAAACTCGCCGTGATTTTGTTCCAAAGCTATGTATGGCCCGTTAGACCAAAACATCCATAAATCAGGCCAACCAGTGGAAACAGGACGGAGGACTCATGCTCCACGGCTGAATCAGGAAGGGAAAACAGGCAACACTCAAAACAAACAATACCAAATTTGAGAACTGCAGTACTTGAACTTTTGACCTTAGACATCATTCTGAAACATCGTGAAGCAATCTATTCAGTCCTGGAACATTGAAGCTCTGATGTAAGGAATTCAGCTCCTGCATCATAGCTTTATGAGTAAAATGGAAGAAGATGGTTGAATTCCATTGAATGTAAGTCTCAAATTTACTTTCAAGGTTTCATTTGTAGTCATATGTTCTAACCAACTATTTCTTAGGTGTTTAACAAGTGAACCACTTGGCCCAATGCGGAGCTCTGAGGTTAAGAAAGCCATTATTTTGATTAATTCATTTCATTGGAATTGAGTGTTAACTGTAGCTAAGCACTGGTAGGGACTATGAGGATACAAAAAATACCATGTGATTCCTGCCCTCCTTAATAAGCTGTGGTTTGTTACTGCCAACAGCATATGAAACAATTAGAAAACACTTTAAGGCAAGATATAACATGAGCCAAACTTAATTGCCCCCCATAATAATAATAATACTTCATATTTGCAGAGCATTTTGTAGGTTTAAGAGCACTTCTTCACTCATATTCTTTGGGGAAATAGTGTTTTGGCTGGAGTTAATTGGGGGTCTTCGTGGTATAGCTAGCATGAATGCTGGGCCCTGGAATATGGGTAGGAATGGAAAAGGTGGAACAGAGATGGAAGGGAATCCAGGGAAAGAAAATAGTTTGAACAAAGAGATTGAGACAAGAATGAGCACTGAGTATCTGGAGAATAATGTGGAGACTGGTCTAAGCCAGAGTGGAGACAAATAATGGAAAATAACACTGTTTAGACCAACTGGTCAGTTCTGAGTTCTTAATGTTTGGGGGAGAAAGTATTCCAAAGTTCGAGATTGAAAAAGTTAACCTTCTTATACTTCAAATGATCACGCTGACTTTAGTTAAATTATAAATTAAGAATAAGGTATAACTGAGAAGGCACTTCAGACCTCTTACATCTTCCCGAATGGATATAACATTTTAGGTTTCCTCTCACATCAAGGGACCCTCCCCGCTAGCCCCACCTCTATCTCATCCCTTAACTGGGAGGAGGTATTAGTTTTCTGATTAAATAATGATATTCTACCCTCTCATTGAAATTGAGAGAAGTGCTGTCACCATAGCGCTCCATCTTTTGCCATCTCTTAATCAAAGTTCACTCTAGAGAAGATTGATTACTTGACTATCCAATCTTTCTCCTTTTAAAAATTGTCTCCTCTGTCAAGTGTTATACAGTGCCTCTCCACGTTGCTCCAAATCTCTGCTGTATACGTATAGCTAATATTGTACTTGTAGAATGTACTTAGGCGCCATATATGTATGCATATCATTTGTTTAATTACAATTTTATTTTCTCCTAAACAAACCAAAAAGTTCAAGCAATAACAGTACAAACCAGTGCCCAATTGCCTCTTTCTTTAATGTGTAAAATCATTTGTTATGCTGTCTGATAGAGGTAGGGTAGCAAAAAGACTATGGCAAGGAGTAAGGAGTGATTTCAGGAGAAGGCATAAAATTTTCATGTTTATTTTATAGTAAAAACTTTCTCTGCCAGAGAGTCCTAAATTTTTTTTATATAAATTTTCTCTTGTGTGATTATTTGACCATTTCTGTAGGTCTGAAAATATACCCAACACTTAAGTGATTGTTGGTTATTAACTGAGACTAAAAAGCTACCATTGTTCTCTTCTGCTAATTGGGAAACTGGGTAAACAAAAATTTCACCCAGTACAATTGTCACTTGTTGAACCCAAGTTACTGGCTTTCTAAGATCATTCAGAATTACCACCATGATGTTCCAGGTCATAATATTTACCTGATGCTGTAGACCAGTGGTCAGCAAACTACAGTCTGGGGGCCTCTTCTGGCCTGCCATCTATTTTTTGTATGACCGGCAAGCTAAGAATGAATTTTACATTTTTAAATGGTTGGGGAAAAAACAAAAGAAGAAAACTGTGAAAACTATAGGAAACTCAAGTCTCAGTATAAGTAAAGTTTTGCTGGAACACAGGTGTGCGAGCAGTTTGTCGATGGCTGCTTTCACTTTACAACATCAGAGCTGAGTAGTTAATACAGAGACTATATGGCCCCTAAGCCTGAAATATTTACTGCTGGGCCATTAAGAAAAAGCTTTGAGCCTTACTATCTTAGAAGTCTCTAATGATGGGCACCTGGGTGGCTCAGTCAGCTAAGCATCTGCCTTCGGCTCAGATCATGATCCCAGGGTCCTGGGATGGAGCCCCATATCAGGCTCCCTGCTCAGTGGAGAGTCTGCTTCCCCCCTCCCTCTGCCCCTGCTCATGATCTGTCGCTCTCAAATAAATAAATAAAATCTTTTTTTTTTTTTTTTGAAGAGGTCTCTAATGAATCAGGTCCCATGGAATGTTGGAACCAAAACAGACTTTGGAAATCATGTCAATAAAAAACAAAACAAAAACTAACATTGATAGAGATAAATTATTTCTTGCCTAAAACCACATAGTCTGTGGACAGAGCTGGTATTAGAATCCTGGTTCCTCTGGTCCAAGGTTTCCTTCATCCATGCTGTGTCTTTTCTCATATGGAGCTTATCTTACTTAGGATGGGATAGGTGTTGTACAGTCTGGAGGCAAGGAGAATTCATCAGATCTTTCCTAATTCTGATCCCCTGACAAATACAGTGCACAATAATCAGTTGATGGATCCTTGGACTTGCATTATTTCAGCCAATATGAGTTGTCTTCTGTTTTTCCTTTTTTTTCCCTCTCATTTCTCAAAGGTATATGACCATGATGAAAACTTTCTCCTACGTTCTTTTTCTCTTTTAAAAAAATCTCTTTTCCTCCTTCAACAAAGGAATTCAGAGGTGACTGGGTCTCTATTCCAGTCTAAGTTTCTTCAGGGAGATGAGGATGATTAGGAAGCCATAGGATGCACAGTTACTACTCTGGAGTACATGGATGGGCCATATGTGCAGAGAAGGGAGGGAGAGTGTCCACAGACCGCCTTGAATGGTAAGGCTTAGTGGGTGTGTGCATATGTAGGCTTTTCTGGGGAGAGTATCCATAGCTTTCTTCAGATTTTTAAGAGTCCATGACCCCAAGAAGATTCAGAATTATAGGTATATAAAAAAGAGATGTGTCGGTGGGAGAAAACTGCTCAGATGTGTGGCAGGGGAGACTGATTTGGGTTCTCAGGTCTCTGAGACCTCAGCTGATATGAGGGGAGAACTCTCTGCGCTCTTACCGCAGCCCACCCAAGTTTTTTACCTTCTCTGCCAGTCATAGAGGTGATAAAAATTCATCAGATTCACATAACGGTTGAACTCCGATGGTGATGAAATCCCAGTATAATTCTCTCCAAAGAATGTTCTGATTAACAGAAACTGCAGAGGAACTAATTTTATGAAAATAGCAAATGGGATTGTTTTAGCCGAAGCAAGCCGGGAGAGCAGGTGCTGAAGCCGAGCAAAAGATGCAAACAGCCCCATTGTGCAGAGCTGACAGCTCCAACCTGGCCGTTTATTTATTAAACGTCTTTCTGCTGTAAATTATTGAGCCTGGATTCTGGGAGATGAGGGAGCTGACAGGATAAGACAATAGGATAGAAAGCAAACCTGCACAGCTTCCTTCAGCATTATCGCAGCATTGTGTCTTATGAAAGCCTCTGCTTCCCCTGGTTTGGGGAAGGGGGCGAGTTCCCTCTTTGGTGGGCCTCCGAAACGGATGAGACAAGTAACAGGCTTTTGATTTCTGAAGTATTTGTCCATTCTTAACAAGTCAGAATGTCCTTCAGAGAAAATTCAACCTGTTGGCTCAACAACTGAGAGCCAGGTATTTTGTCTATTTTCCAAAAGGACTGCTTCGCTCACACAAAGAAGAACCAAATTACATGTTTTAGTCTACTCAGCCGCCAAAAGGTTGAGTCCATTTGGCTTATTTGAGAGCTGGGAAGGTTTTTCATGCTGGAAGGAGTTCTAAGGTCTATTCCTTAAGCTGAAGAACAGGAAAAGGCTGGTTGGCAGAGAAGCAGTTGAATTCGGATTATGCTAGTAATCATTTGAAAAGCCAGAGTTCTGGAAACTAGGAGAGGAGCTGGGCCAGGGGCAAGAGGCTCCATTGCCTGGTCAGGCACTGTCTACTCATTGGCTCAAGGCAAGTGATCATATGTCTTTAGTATGGATGCCTAAGGGTAGGGCCATTCATTCATGGGCTCATTCGTTTGACAAATATTTATACTGAGTATCACTGGATGCCTTGCCCTATTCCAGACTGTGGGGGTAAAGAATGAACAAAAAAGTCCCTGCTCTCATGGAACTTACATTCTAGTGGGAGAAGCCAGATAATCAACAAATAAATATGTGAAACACCTGTGGGTTTCAAGTGCTATGAAGAAGAAAAGCAGGATAAAGGAGTAGAGAATAATGAGGGGCATGTAGATTGAGGGGTGTTATTTGACACAGGGTCATGAAGGAAGACCTCTTTCCTGAGGTGACATCTTAGCAGTGGCCTAAAGGAAGTGAGAGAGTGAAGAGCCAAGGGCCCAGCAGGCAAAAGGCCCTTCGAGGCGAGGTCTGTAGGGATTGTCCAAGAAGAGCAAAGGAGGCCAGTGTGGCTGGAGCTGGGGGTGGGGGGGTGGTGCACAGGGGGACTGGTAGGCCTTGAGCTTTCCTCTGAGTGACATGGGAAACCATTTGGAAGCTTTTTGAGCAGAGGAGTGACTGGATTTGACTTGCCAAGATCAACCACAGAATGAGTATGCCAAATACAGTTCGTAAAACCTATGGTCAGAATGGGGCCTGATTCCCATAAGACCAAGCCCTTAACTAGCTTTTGGTGATTCCTCCCCAGAATGTGGGGTGCGAAGGCTCATTTCATGTATCCTCATCTCCAGTGGGGGTGGGATTTCTTTGTTCTTTGTAAAATGGCATCCTCTCCTGGAGAGCGCCAAGGGTGATGATAAGGTGGAGTTTAATGTCCCTTTGTTCTCCTACAGACTGGGAGGAGGATATAAAGCCTCAAACAGCAGGAGGATCTGTTACCACTGTTGCCACTGGCCCCAGCCTCTGGGTTCACGGTCTAGGCGTTCTTTTCTGCAGAGCTGACATAAAG
Source organism: Phoca vitulina (assembly GCF_004348235.1). Lineage (NCBI taxonomy): Eukaryota > Metazoa > Chordata > Mammalia > Carnivora > Phocidae > Phoca > Phoca vitulina. The sequence goes on from NW_022589737.1 coordinate 848,176, forward strand.
CGACCAACCAGCAAGAGAAGGATTCCGTGAGTTCTGATTTCCCCAATTCTTGTGAAGGAGAGGCCGGCAGCCTGAGAGACACACACCAGGCAGCTGCAGGGAGGATATATATGGCAAAACTCAGCTGCAGCCTATACAGGAACATTTGGTGGGTGGGAGAAGGAAACTCGCCATGCTTTATGGGAAAGTGTGAGAGTATTAGAAGAACCATGGGGTTTCTGGATTAGCAGATGTCTTGAGGCATTGTTACAGCCCATGACAGGCCTGAGCCCCATGCTTCCTTACAAGATGTGAAGTTCACTGTGCCGGAGAAGCAGCTGAAAAATGCTCCCATTCAGCTGAGGTCACACCAGTAAGCACTCAGTCGGTTCCATCAGGGCATTTCGGAAGAGGGTCAAGCTGAGCTTGTAGGTAGTGTAGAAATCACCGTTCTTGGGCTCTGAGTGAGAGGAGATGGCTGGAATGGAGCGATTTTAAAATATGGACACAAATCTTATTTGAGCTCCCAGCTACTCAAATTGAAAGGCTTTTTATAGGTTGGTGCTGTGTTCTGGGATTAAAAGACCTCATACTTAGGAAGGAGATCTAAGAGGTAAAACAGGTTTAGGAATATAACTCTCTCAGGAGCACACAAATACCTAGGTACGGCTTGAGCTTGAGAGGGTAGTCTTATAAATATTCCAGCTTGAGAGGGTAGTCTCATAAATATTCCACATTTTTTAATGGCAAGGAGCCCTGTCCACAAGGAGGAAAAGAAGCCTTGAGGATTTCAGTTTTTGGATTTTCTGCCCCTGAACCATGTTTTGCTAACCTTTGGGGCACTTGCCAAACTATCCTCGATAGAAAATATTAACATGAGTTTGTTACACAAACTCAGAGGCCCTGAAGGCAGTAGATGTGATTTAAGTTAATCTAATAAAAAAAATGATGATAAATAGAATTGGTTTTTTGGTTGCTTTGCCAACATATTTCACTGGTTGAGATAGGAGAGTCCGGGAGCATGTAAGTGGGGGACAAGGAGAAGAAATGAAGGGAGTGACAAAGAACAGAGGCTTGAGGAATGAAGACAGTGAAGCCAGATTCCTTAAAGAAAAAGAAAGCACAAAGTGTGTAATTATTTAGGTAGTCTATGGTTGAGAAGGATGGCCATTCTCTGAATTGGTCATTTCTCCGAAACCTCATTTCTGGAGGTGATTGCCCATTTAGCAAATTCTAGATTCTGCCTGACCCCTTGGTTGTGTTTTGACCTAAGGAATAAAGGCCTTCAAAAACTGAACATCTGCCATCCATCAGGCAGTGTTCTAGAAATGGGAGGTACAGAGACGGTCTTTTTTTTTTTCTTCAAATTTTTCACATTCTACTGTTTGAGACAAACAAGAAAAAAACACTCTGCAATAAAGGCCGCATCAGAGAGCAATCTAGGGGTGCTTCCTGAGTACAGGGCAGGAAATAGAGGAGTCAGGGAAGGTTGACTCTGGAACAGGGTCTTTATGGATGACTGGAAATTAGCCACAGAGGATAAGAGGGAAAGGGTTCTAGGCCTAAGGACCAGCACATGCAAATATTTAGTGGTATGAGAGAGAATAACAAATAGGAGACAGGTGAGGAGTTCGGAGTGTCTGTGATATGGATTTTTCTGGGTCTGAAGGCATGGGAGGTGGGTAAGGGCAGAAGATGAAGAGAGGGAGGTCATTGGGATCTGTGTCATGAAGGGCTTGCATGACATGATGAGGAATTTAAAGATTTTTATTTATTTGAGAGAGAGACAGAGCGAGCCGGGGGAGGGGCAAAGGGAGAGGGACAAGCAGACTCCCCGCTGGGCAGGGAGCCCAATGCAGGGCTAGATCCCAGGACCCTGAGATCATGACCTGAGCCAAAGGCAGATGCTTAACCGACTGAGCCGTCCAGGCGCCCCAACATGATGAGGAATTTAGACATTATCCCGCAGATTCTGATGAGCCACTGAGAGATTTCACAAGGGAAGATATTTATATTTTGTATATATAAACAATCTCTTCTGTAAGTCTCTTACAGATACCTACCGAGTTATCTGGCCTCTGCTGGAATCTGTTCAGGGTTAGAGAGCTCTCATCCTCCCAAAGCTACCCACTTGATTGTTGGACGGCTGTAAATCTTACAAAGGTCTTTCTTACACTGAGCCAAACTCCGCCTCCTCATAATTCGTACTCACTGTGTCTAGCTTTGCCATTTGTAGCAACATATAACAGGCACTTTTAAAATATTTGAAGATATCAATGAAGCCTTCCCTTAGTTTTTAGCTTTCCAAGTTAAGCACACACAGAGTTCCCTTGTTCTTGATTTACTTTACCATATCTAGACTCCTTTACCATCTGTTCACAGCGATCTGGATGAACTGTGGTTTGTTTGTTTGTTTATTTTTAGTCTGGACTTGAACCGAGGCTTATTAAAGCATCTTTTAGAATCTGGTGCTAGAATTCCTTATAATACATCACATAAGCTTGGAGCAGAGTGACGTTATTCCTGCTTCTTTTGAGCAGGACACTCCACAACCATCAGGGACTCGTGTCCTTAGATCGTCACTGGTCACATCTCACAGTCTGCTTTCAAAGCTTATGATTAACTGAAGCTTCTAACTCTTCTGCACATTTATTACTGCCAAGTGACATCTCCACCCTACTCGGTATGTGCAATTTATTTTTGAAATCTAAATAAAGGACTTTACATTTACTTCAATTTTATCTTGTTAGTTTTCCAGACTACTAGATTCCAGCCTATTAGGTTTATTTTTAAAGTCTTGATTCTTTTCCCTATGATATTAGTGGGTCTCCTTGCACATTTGATAAACATTCTTTGTATGTTAATTTGGATCATTATTAAAAGTGTTGTCTAGCATAAAGCTTGGCAGCATTGGAAACCTCCTTCTTGTCTGTGTATGTGTTCAGACAGCTTCAGTTTTGCCTAATGACCCATTTTACAGCATTATTCATAATGATAACTTTGAAGATATATGTGTTTGGCATTGACTCCCATTCAAATCAATAAATGTTTATTGTTGACCCCCTATCCGCTAGGTTCTGTGTTAGGTGCTGAGGACACAGAAATGATCAAGACATCATTCTTGTCTTAAAAGAGCTCACAATTTAGCAGAGGTGATAACCATATATATACTAGCTCCAAATTAATGTGTGTATAATTAAATATGCATTACCTCTAATTTGTATTAGGGGTATATTTGTTTTTCAATGTAAAATATAATAGGTTTTGTATATATTGCATCATAATCCACATTAGCAGTATAAGCAAAGTTTACAGAGGACCTGGAGCAAGGGAAGATTACTTCTTCATGGGGGAAAAAGGAGAAAGGAAGTCTTCACCAAAGAAGTGACATTAACTGGGCCTTGAAAGATATGCGGGACTTTTGTGAGATGAGTAGAGCATGGAGATGGGAGATATTCCGAGTGAAGAAACGGGATAAGCCAACCATGGAAGAATGCATGTCTTCATTCCTTCATGGTTCAAGAAGAGCAAATATCCTAATGTGGGTGGAGTGCCGGGTTCAAGGATAGGAGCGATGGGAAACAAGGTGGGAGAGTGTGAAGGGCCTCAACCACCATGTTAAAGAGTTCGGGCTTCATTCTGTAGCCAACTCAGAGGTCTTTAAGCAAGAGAAATCAGTGGCATGATCTGATTTATCAACTTCATAACTCTACTGTACAGGGAAATGAGTTCATTTGGGCAAAACTTAGTGAACCTGTGTCGGTCTTGGTAGTAACTGACTGTAAGCATCTGTTTAATAAGCACCTCAATCCAATAAATAAATAAATAAATAAAAATAAATAAATTAATTAAAAAAAATAAGCACCTCAATCTTTCTTTTGCTCCTACTTCTTTAGCTTCTACGCATTTCCTGACTGCTGCTTTGACCTTTGGCCTCTTGCCTTTTTTTCTCCTTAGGCATTTGTGTTCTGCATTCTGTTGGTTTATTTGTTCACCCACAGCCTGCTCTGACCTTTACTATTTAATGTGTCCTCTGGCTGTGGCTTCTGAGTCCCAGCCATTCCCTGACCCTCAGAGCTGGCCTTGTCTTCATTTTGGATTACTCACCTGCTTTCATTTCCCTGGGGGCTCCAGTGACCTCTGTGTGTTCTGTTCCATCTTGGTCTAACCTAGGTCTCACCCTTTGCACTACCATCTTTATCTCAGTTCTTCTATTCTAGCTCCCCGACCTGCAGGTTGTACCTGTTTGCTCACTGTGGTTTCCATTCTGATGATAAAATGTAATCTTTCCTTTCTAGAAGCTATATGGTGCCGTTGAAGAGACCAGACTAACACATAAGAAACTATATAAATTACAATTGGTTGACTAATTGGATATATGAACTAGAGGTGTATGAGTTTAGAGAAAAGACTGAACTGGGAAATTCAAGAACCTTGGGAGGAATAGTCCTTTCTAGTCAACTCCTTTTTTAAAAAGGTTTGGATATTTGAGACACAAATCTTTCTTTGGAAGGAGGGGAAATGTAGGGCGGAACTTCCTCTGGACTTCCCTATGATTGGCTCCAAAGCTGCCTATCTTAGAGGAGCTACCTTGTCTGTGCCATCTAGTGGTGGTTGCCACCAGAAGCCTTACCCGCCTCAAGGAGAGAGCAATTTAACGCCATTTCCAACTTAAGCACCATATCTACAGGGCGTGAAATTAGTTCCAGCAAGCAGCAAATTTGCTGCTAATAAAAATATTTAGCGATTCACTTGTCTTTAAATCAGCAGCAGAATATTCTTTTACTTGCATCAATGCTTGTTTCTTCCAATTCTAATATTTGATAATCAAGCTCGTGTTGTTTAGCTAAAGCTGTGATATAGCAAGTTCTTCAGCTCTGCAAAAATTTGGGTTTCCCGAGAAGGAATTTTTATCTCTCTCTTTTGGTCAGAAATAGGCCTAGATGTTCTTTGGATCATGGAGATAGAACACTCTCACTGGGCTGGGGGGGTCTAGGAAATAAGTTTTCATTTTCTTCTGTGTACCAGTATCAGCCCCCGAGTTGTTGCACTTGGAGAATCTGGGGTGCTAAGAGAGGATGCGATTTCCATTTCGTGTTTAGACACAGCTTTACTCTGTCTTGGTGCCAAATGCATTTTAATTTCTTTTCTGTCTCTTTTAGCCTCTATCTACTTCAGAGTGAGGGTAATCTCAATGGTGAAGAGATGCTGTAAGATATTAAAACTTCATTTATTTATTCAACGAATATTGGCTGGGCACCTACCATATCCATTCCTTGCTCTAGGTCCTTCTTTGGATCGGAAGTGTTCCAAGAGCCTCCATGATAGCTAGGTGAGAGGCTGACGTGGCAGGTGACACCTCTTCTCCAGCCAGGTCACTGGGATGGTGGGTCTCATAGACTCCTCTATTTTTCTTTTCCTTATGGAGCTCCTAGAAGAAACAAAGAACAGCAGACATTCTATCTCTCAGCACTCAGTTGGCCTAAAGGTCTAAACAGATCACTTCGAAGTCCAAATAATTTAAAGAGTGTAGGGCACCATGGGGACTCTGTCTTCTGCCCCAGAGGAGCCCTGGCTGGATCATCTTCCTTTAGCTCCTGGTAGAAAGCAGTTTTGATTATCCTGACAGGAAGTCAAGATGTGAACAGCTTCAGACATGCACCACTATATCCTTCTCAGAAATCAGCCAACACGAGATGCTGATGAAAGCAGGCCTCTTGGTTAAGAGAGGGACCCGAGCAGGCCTGGTAATGCCGAAGATGAAATAAACCAGCTAGCTAACACTAACTTTAGTGCTGGAGCTCCTGGAGGGGGTAGATCAGAGAAAGGAAATAGAGCAGGGAATGAACTTGGCAGTGGCCAAGGGACTAACGTCGAGGCTCGGGAAGGGGAGAAGCCCTCTGTGTATAGACACCAGAGGTGCAGAGGTTTAGGGATCAGAGCTTTGGGGCTCTATCCTTGGCCTTTTTTCTCAGGTACCTGACTCTGAGAAAGCTCCTTCTCCTCCTTAATGTCGGAGGGTGGGTACGGGGAAGAACAGATGAATTTTATTCCCTGTCCCAGATCCTCTTACTACAGCATGAAAAGGTTGGACTGGTGACTCTTGTAAAGGGCTGAGAGACACTTACCAGAGGGATACTATGATGAAAATCTGGATTTCTGGAGAGCACAACAGCACGATGCATTTAAGTTAGACAAAGCAAGGCTTTTCTAATGGCAAGGGATATAAGACCAGATTAAGTGGAGCCACTTGCCCTGAATGAGATTTGTAACCCCTCACCATGCTCAAATCTCAAAATCCCAAGTATTTGTTACTCAGTGAGGGTCAACTGAAGGTCCTAGTGTTTAAATGTTGATGATTTTATCTTAGCTACAGAGTGAACAGGAATCGTCAGATGTGAATTGTTGGGGAAATACAAAAAGTGATTAGAAGAATAAGCTCTATCTAATAAGTACTTAAGCAACAACCAGAATCACGATCAGGGGGAAAAAACCCTAAATAAGTTAGTAATGAAAATAGAAATAGAAACATTCTCCAATCCTGGACCTGCCTTTCCCCTATGTCAATATGTAATCGAGAGACTTTCTGGGAGTGAGTGTACAAGGAAAACAGTGACTCCGAGGATGTGGATTGAATGTTGGTAAGGGCCGCTAGGTTGGGGGAGCGGGGAACATGGGCCAGATGATGGAGCCATGAGAAGAACTGGAGAGAAAGGAGGAAGCTGGAAGATGGGAGGCCTGGAGTTTTCTGTGAGTCCCTTGACCTAGAGGCAGAGGTTACAGAGGCTGGCGAGAGGAATGATGGGGTTGGAGCAGGGATGCGGTCTTTCTCTGCCTGGTATCCTGGTCCCTTGGCCCCCTCCTAGCTGCTTCTCATCTCAGCATCCTTCAGGTAAGCTGTTTGCACCCCCACTTCCCATTGCAGCAGCCTCGCCCCTGCCATCTACCACAGGCAGGAGGTCCCAAGCCTATAGCCCTCTTGTTGTCAGGAGCCAGAGCTGGGTCAAAGGTCAAACCCGTTCTGAGGATGGATTAATGATGCTTGAAAGTGTCTAACCCCTCATCTGTTTCTTGGATATTTTTCATAACAGCATCAGTCATAGGCCAGTCATTAGATTTCCATGAGTTCTCCTTGAACTAATGCACATACATGGTAGAAATTTAGCAGTGCTTCTGCCAAGTCCTGATCAACACAACCCTAGGAGGTTGATAATTCCAAACCTAGGCTGAGCAGAGCATATGATCAGGGATTAATAGTCAAAAAGGCCTTGATATATAGAATGAATAATGCTCAGAGGCACTCAGTCACTCTGTAATCTCAGAAAGAGGGGCCTGGCTAACATGCTGGTTCACAAAACAGACTGGCCATCTGCAGAATTTCTAAAGGGTTAGGTTGCTGATCTCATTCAGAGCAGTTCTTGCAGAGGTCATACCTCAAATGCTTGACTTCTCTCTAAGGAAATCTTAACCACCTTTCTAGCCCTTAGCACTTAGGATTTGGATTGTTGAACTCAAGACTGAGTCCTGCGTATTAAAGGGAAGAGATACATATGGTGCAGAGCTGTCAAAAGAAGCACCTTTGCTAGGACATCCATGTTCCAGAAGTGGGAGGTCGTTGGGAGAGTGTCAAATGAGAAATGGAATTGATTTTAGAGGTCCCCTAAAGGCATGGAATCCTGATAAGAATAGATACTTGTGTTAAACTGCCGGGCTTTAAATCCTTTCTCTACCTGTACTGGCTGTGTGACTTCGGGTAAGTTACTTAATGCCTCTGTGTTTTTGTTTCCTCAGTGGAAAGCCAGAGAAAAGGTACCTATTTCAAAGATTTGTTTAAGGTAATAAATGTTAGATATTTATACCTTTAGCAATGGATTCATGACAAATGTTTGTAAAGCCCTTTGAAATGAGACATTCTACTTATATGAGCTCTCTCTGCTTAATGTAACTAGAAAACTTCAAAAAACCATACCAACTGGATTCAGATTTATGTTATTTAGGGTTGGGTTGGCCTTGGGACTGCTGAGCAATCCTCCTACACGTTTCTTGTTGACTGCTTAGTGAAATTGCCTCAATAGTTGTTCTAAAGCAAGGTTTCTCAATCTTGGTACAATTAACATTTGGGACAGCATCATTCTTTGTTGTGGGGAGCTGGCCTGTGTTTAGCAGCATCCTGACCTCCACAAAATGCCACTAGATGCCAGTGGCACCTCCTCCCCCACTGTGACAGCAAAAAAAAAAAAAAAAATTGGCTTCAGACATTACTAAAGGTCTTCCGGGGGCGGGGATGGGAGCGAGGGTCTCAGGCAAAATTACTCCTGGCCTAGAACCACAGTTCCAAAGCTTTTCGGGCTTCTTCCAGCTTGCAAACCACCCCCCACCCCCACCCCCCACCCCCCACCACAGGTACCTACTTTCATTTGATGGTTTATGGCTCCTGGTTTCCTTAGAAAGAGATCACCCAATCTAGGGTTTTTCAATGTCCCTTTCTTCCCTTTTAAAATTGATCTGGATATCCCCCCGCCCCCATCCTTTTCTCTTCTCCTTTAGTCTGGACTTGTCCTCTTTTTCACAACTAATTGTTGCACTCATATCCTTTTTTTATTATTATTTTTAAATATTTTATTTATTTTTTGACAGAGTAAGACAGCAAGAGAGGGAACACAAGCAAGGGGAGTGGGAGAGGGAGAAGCAGGCTTCCCGCCGAGCAGGGAGCCCGATGCGGGACTCGATCCCAGGACCCTGGGATCATGACCGGAGCCAAAGGCAGATGCTTAATGACTGAGCCACCCAGGCACCCCTCATGTCCTTTTTTAAAGTCCGTCCAGGTACTCTGGCTCTCACTTCCATCAGCCATTGCTCTTCTCAGCTCCGTTAACCATTGTCACTGCCTGGCCTTCCCCTCTGTCTAGATGCCAGCTCTAAGACTCCTTTTTCTCCTTCAAACATCTTTAAAGACTTAGTTGTCCTCACAAAGCCACCAGCCTTTTTTTTTTTTTTCATTTAAATCATCATGTTCTCTGAAAAAAACAAAAAACCACAACAACTAATATCTGTGGAGCCCTTACTAAGTGCGAGGTGCTGTCAGGTAGGATCCGCTCCCCCAGCCCCCACATCACTTCTCACACCCCGCACTGTGGCTGTCCCCCTCCACGCCGGGGCAGTGATTTTCCTGGTGATCACCTAACTGCCCCATCCAACGGCCTTTTCTTGGTCTTCAGTTCTTTACTTCTCTAAGTACCTTAACACTGTTGTTGGCCATCCCTTGGTTAACTGTTTCCTCCCTTGGATTAATTTCTCTGGGCTTTGATTTGATTAGCTGAACATCAGCGGAATTAATTTAAGTGATTTCTGACACCCAGAATCTCACACATTTGAGCTGCTCTCAGCTTCTGTTTGCCACACAGCTGCAGTCAGAATGCTGTGCCCCAGAAGCCACAGAGGCGCACCAAAGGGGGTGCGGCCAAAGGGACCCCACTGCCCAGAACACAGCAGAGGCCACGTTTATTTGCCTTCCAAGCAGCTGACCTGGCAGTTAACTTTCTCCAACTTTGCTTTTTCCCCAAGCATGGCCATTATGGCAACCCAGGCTTAAACCCATGGGATGATTTTGTTCGTTTCTTGTTGGCTTTAGGCTTCCCTTCCCCTTGCCCTCCACGTTTACTGGGTCCTCAGCCCAGCTTCCACATCCTCCAAATCCATCCCCGCCAGCCACTACTCTAACTCAAGGCCTGATGACCTTTCTGAAATTAAATTTCTCTTCCTGTATCTAGTCTGTATTTTCGAAACAGCATTATGCTGCTAATGCTTCATTCCACCTCCCCAACTTTGCCAACATCGTTGTCTTCTTCCTCTGGCAGATGTTAACTCTCTAACACATTCCAACACAAAAATACCCACTTCTCCCTCGAGCCTCCTAATTTAGTTACTAGATAATTTTGGGTTAAATTGGCATTCAGTATTTATAGTATTATGACTGTGGAAACATTGCACCTAAGCTCTGCCATGTGCTCTGATTACATTTCCTTTCTTTCTTCTTTTTTTTTTTTTTTACATTTCCTTTCTTGTATGTATTATTTTTTTTAGTTAATATTGGTGTTTTAAAAATTTGCCTAGTTTGATATGTGTCTGTCACCAACTCTGCTCCCAAATTTTCTAGAACTATAAATTCCCTCCAGTCTGGCCATGGGTGTCTTTATCAGTTCCATAGCAGTTCACTTTCATTTTATTTTTCCTGAGATTTGCCACCCAGATCATCTCTCTTCCTGCTCCAATCTGGACAGGCCAGTCTTAAGGCCCCGTGGCACTTTGCATCAACATTTTGGGAATTCCTTTCGTTCCTCGCCCGCGTGAGCTTCTGAATTCCCGGTCTCATGTCTTCCTCTTTCCTAGTTTACTGCCTATTTTGATGATATTCATCTCTTCTCTAAGCCTTCACAGAAAGGATTTACAGGAAAAATTTTTTATTACTTGAATTTTTGAAAATGTTTTTGTTCAACTCTGACTCATAATTTGTCAAGATATGGAAGTGTTAGTTAAAAGCCACTTTTCCTCCTAGTTTGTTTATTATTTTTTAAGTAAGGTCCACACCCAACATGGGGCTTGAACTCAAGACCCTGAGACCCTGAGAGCAAGAGTCGGATGCTCTACTGACTCAGCCAGCCAGGCGCCTCTCAAAAATTTAAAGACCTATGCTACCACCTCTTTTATATCTTGGCCTGTTTTTAAAAAGTCCAATGCCATTCTGATTCCTATTCCTTTGTCTTCAACCTTTTTTCCTCTCTGGAAGTTTAAAGGATTCTTTCTTGCTCTCTCTCTCTCTCTCTCTCCCTCTCTCCCTCCCTTTCCCTCTTCCCTACCTTCCCTCCTTCCTTCTCTCTCCTTAATATATCAGCTTTATTGAGATATAATTCATATATCATATAATTCACTAATTTAAAGTGTACAATCTGTGGTTTTTAGTATATTTACAGAGTTGTGCAACCATCACAACAATCAATTTTAGAACATTTGATTATCCCCCAAAGAAACTGACCTTGTACCCAGTCTGAACTCCCCCTCAAACCACCTCCACTCCAGCCCTAGGCCACCTCCCATCTACATCTGTCTCTATGGAGTTGCCTCTTCTGGACATTTCATAGGAACAGAAGCACACAGTATGTGGTCTTTTGTGACTGGCTTCTTGTACTTAGCACAACCTTGTCAAGGTTCCTCCATGTTGTAGCATGTCGTAGTACTCATCCCTTTGTATTGCCAAATCATATTCTGCTGTATGAATATACCACATAGATATTTGGGTTGTTTACGCTTTTTGGCTATTATGAATAATGCTTCCATGAATAGGGTTTAGTTTTTATCCCTGATCTTCTGCCATTTCGCAGTGACGATCCTTGGTGCCACTTTGTCGTTTGTAGCGCTGGGCACCCATAGACCCTGTCAGCCTAGGCAACTGTGGGCTTTAGTTCTGGGAAATACTCTAATATTATTTCTTTGGTGATTCTTCGCCTCAATTCTCTGTCTTCTCTCCTTCTGGAATTCCTATTAGTTAGATTGGGGACCTTCTAGATTGATCCTCAAATGTACTTCCCCCTTTCCTTCTATTTTCCATTTTGTTTTCTGTTTCGTTCTATTTTCAGTGAAAGCTTCCCAGCACTCTTCCAGCTTTTCTGTTTAGTGTTTTATTTGGGATATTTTATTTCAGTGTGAAAAAGCTCTTTCCCACTCTCTGTTCTCTTCCATGGGATCCTCTTGTTTTTTTTTATGAATACAGTGTCATCCCTTGATTCTCTTAAGTTTTAGTTATTCTATTTTTGAAGTTTTCTTTTCTTTCTGCATTGCCTGTTTCCTTAAAATTCCTTTATTTTGGTTGTTTGGTATTTTGTGTTAGAGATTTCACTAAAATTTTCAGTAGTTATTGCCTGGCATTAGTGTTTAAAATGATGCTCTAAGGCTCAGGTAGAGATTGTGTGTGTGTGTGTGGGGGGGGTACTTAGTCTTGGTGACTAATGGGCCTTATAGCAGCGTCATTAGTCAGGGTTCTGGCCATTTGTTTGGGGGCCCCCAAATCTCAGTGTTGATTAGTCTTCTCTCTTGAGCTGGTAAGTTTCCCAAGAAACAAACTCTCTAGTCTTCTGCCTGAGGAAGTGAGTATGAGCCTGGCTCCTGGCATTCCAGGAGCCTAGCCAGGGAAGGGAACCACGCGATTGCACCATTCAGTGTGTAATCTTTCCCTTAACTCCTCTGGTTTCAGAACTGTACTTATTTAGCTGTGACTATTGTCCCTCATGTGGACCTCCTCCAATACAGTCTCTCTAGGAATGTCCTGTCATCTCCTGGGGATTTGGGGGTGGGGGGTGTTGGGCAGCTACAGCCTCATTTCCAGCCTCAGCCAGGTCCTTGGCCTAAACAGACACCTGGTGCTTCCAGTTCCAAGTCAGATTTTGTTGACACCTCCAGTCTGCTGTTGTCTCCTCTTCCATATCTTCCATAGTCTTTGTCTTTGTGGATTCATGTCCTTTTTATTCATGCAGTCATTTTAGTTGCATTTTATGAGGGAGTACAGATAACAAGCATGCCTAATCCACCATGTTTAACCAGAGTCCTAATTGCTTTTGATTGAGCTATTCTATCAGCCTCATGCTCATCTGTTTTAAGTTTGTTTCTACTTTGACCCAATCTATACGTTTCTACCAGATTAATCTTTCTTTCTTTTTTTTTCTTTTTAAAGATTTTTTTATTTATTTGACAGAGAGAGAGATAGCGAGAGCAGGAACACAAGCAGGGGGAGTGGGAGAGGGAGAAGCAGGCTTCCCGCTGAGCAGGGAGCCCGATGTGGGACTCGATCCCGGGACCCCGGGATCATGACCTGAGCCGAAGGCAGACGCTTAACGACTGAGCCACCCAGGCGCCCCAGATTAATCTTTCTAAAGCATGGCTCTAATTATATAAGTCCTCAGTTAAAAATCCTTCACTGCTTCCTCATTTTACTGTAGAACCTTAATGTTAGAAAAGACTTTACAAGCTCCCTGCTCCCTGCTTGATGCACAAATCTTCTGTCCACAGTGATTAGTCACTGGGCCTCTGCCAGAGCTTCTCCAGTGAAGAGGTCCTTACTCTTCCCCAGGTCATCTCTTCTATTATGGCAGAGGTCTGTTTGTTAGAAACTCCTTTCCTATCTATATAGAACTGAAATACCACTCCTGAAACTTCAAGTTATTGACCCGAATTCTGACCTGTGGATCCTCAAATTAAAAGCCTAATCTCTCTTGCACATGATAGCACTTTATATAATTGAATTATTGCTGCCATGTGCCCCCAGATCTTCTCTTACTCTAGCTAAAAATCCCTAACTCCTTTGACCATTTCTTATCTAACATTGCCTGTTGAATAATGTCCCAAATGCCAGAGTCCTGCACTGAGGACCTTCTGTGACATGACTCCGACCCCGTTTTGATGTCATCTCTCATCTCCTACTTTGGCCACACACACCGGGCACACAACTTGCCTTTTCTCTTCTTGCCTCCTGCTCTTTACCTGGGATACCCTTCTTTTTTTGTTAAAATCATTTCCATCCAAAGATTAGGGCTGGTTCACACCAAACTGTTAAAGTAGTTAGTTTAGTTAGTTTTGGGGTTAGTTTGGGTGATGGAAGGAGATGGGTAATAGGGGAATCTTGATTTCTTATTTCATGCAGTTTTTTTTAGAAAGCAGTAGGAATATTGATCATCTTTTAAAAATGTTATTCAGTGTATTGAATGCCTTACGTTGTATTCACATATATTAAATACATTAAAATTAATTTTTAAAGTATAGTAACAAATTCTATCCATAAGTTGCAAGCCGTTTCAAAAGTTATGTGGCTCAGGAAATCTTTGATTCTTCCTTCTAATGTAACTTTCTCTGCTCTGAACAATTTGAGCATTTGGGGGTAGCGCTTTTTATTGCCCTTACCATGTTACATTCCTCATCATCAATATTGGTGTGCAAATCTTACCTTTTTACCAGACCGTGAGCTCTTAGACACCAAGGATTACATCTTACTCATTTTGGAAGTCCCTGCCTTGTGAACATACTTACATGCTACATAGTAGGAGCTCAGTACATTTTATGGAAAAGGTAGGTTGGTGAATTTGAATTATAATTTACTTATGCTCCTTTAAACATAGTTCTCTGTTTTTCTTTGAGTGGGAAGAGAGGGAACTCTGAGCATTTCAGCCTCTGGTCAGCCTCTGAGTGGCCTTCCTGAACATTCCACAGCCTCTTCCCAGGGCACATACTTTCCAAGACAAGCACAATTGCATCAGTTTTGCTCTCTTTGGAGCCTTATCTGCTTCAGTGTCTGCATGTGTGACACTAACCCAGAGACCCATCTAGACGCTGAAAGGGTGAAAGGACTCTGGAGATGGGGGAGAGGGGTATGGAGAGGAGACGGGCTGGGTCAAGGCCCAAGGAAGGGAACAAGTTTTTGTTACAGAAAAATATCAATCAGGAGAGCTGGAGGAGGGGAGAGGCAGGCAAGCTGGGGAGTAGAAGCCAGAGCAAGATGGCCAAGTCATTGTGGCATCTGGCTCAGAGGCAGATGAAGCTGCTTCCCCAGATGTAAGTAACCCCCTCCCCACAAGTGCCATAAATATCTCTTGCTCCATCTGGTGCTGGAGTGAATGGAAAGCATAGAATCTATATCTCTGTCAGATCTTGGGCTCTTCCATGCCTGAGATGGAAACACATTCTCTGTCTCTGTCTGTCTCTCCCTCCCCCCACCCCACCACACTCCTTTACTTCCTTCTTCCCTTGCTGGGTGGGATGTATCTCTTATAGCTCCTTGCAGCAAGGATGGACCTGGGCCAAGGGGGTTCCTGGCTTCCAGATTCTTGAGGTTCCCCCTAGTTGCAAGGGTAAGAAAACATCAGTCCTCGCCCATTTACCTCCCTTGCTTTTTCTGAGTCCTTTCCTTGCTCGTCACTGGCCTGCCGGCAGAAGAGTCACTGGGGTCTGGTTACAGAGAAATGTGAACAAAGGAAGGGGCAGCTGGTGTACTGTCCACAGACAGGTGGTATGTTTTCAGTTTTTTGTCTTGTATTGTGGACTTTGGGTGCGTGTAAGTTATGTGGTATGCTGTCATCACTAGTCCTGGGAGACCACACGTTGACTCACTGAGTTCTTATTTGCCCCTTCTGTTCCCCATCCCCATATCTCTTCCCTTTTCCACAGTAACTGCTCCCACTCTTGATTATTTCACATATTCCTTAGATAGGGCTCTCTGGAAGGAAGCACATTCTGAAATGGGGGCTCGCGTGCAGGTTCATTCAGGAATGCTTTCAGGAGACACACCCAGAAAGAAGTGAGGACCGTAGGATGGGACCGAAGGTGAAGCTGATCCCCACTGTGCTTGCCACCAGGGACTCAGCTGAGACTATGGAAGCTCTGGACCTGGCATGATGACCCTTTAGAGTTTTCCCAAACAAAGCAGGACAGCCTTTTAAAAATTTTTTTAATTTAATTTTTAAAATTTATTTAAGTGGGCTCCGTGCCCAGCATGGAGCCCAACAGGGGGCTTGAACTCACAACCCTGAGATCAAGACCTGAGCTGAGAGCAAGAATCATACACTTAACTGACCGAGCTGCCCAGGTGCCCCTGGAGGGTCAAGCCTTTTATATCCTTGCATCAGCCAGCCACTGGCCACTTCCCCTAGAAGGGGCATAGCTTTAGGTGAGGCAGTTCCCCTGAGGGATGCAGCCTTGAGCCTGAGCACTAATACTCCCAGCAGTTGGGGGGTGGGTGCATTGGCCCTGAAGAGGGGTATGGGTGGAGCACCCCAATATCCACGGTAGTGTGTATCCTTCTAACCCACCTTCCATAAGTTTATCCACATGCACAGATATCCTTGAAACATAAGTGGTATTGCTTGGTGTCTTTTAAAAACATACATAAATTATATTGTGCTATAAATCTGTCCTCCCCCCAACCCCGCCCCCATGCCAACTCTGTTTTGGAGACCTACCCGTGTTGCTTTAAGTGGATCTATTTCATTCCTTCTCACCACTGCATGGTGTTTTGTCATTTGTAGTTACCATATCTACCCTCTGTTCCCTTGCTGGTGGATACCCAGATTGCCATCAGTGCTTTGCTTCTGCCATCAGCAAGATGATGGACATTCTGTGCTTCTGCATGAGATTTTTTCCAGGGTGTGTGTCCCCACAGTGCCAGTGCTGGGTCATAGGCTCTGTGCATTCTTTACTTCGATAAGCCCCACCAAATTGCTCTCTAAGAGAGCTGGACCAGTTTTTAAATTTATCAGCCCTCCTGTTTCTCCACATCCTTGTCAGCACTTGGTATTATCAGACTTCCTATTTTTTGCTAATTTACTCTATGTGAAATGGCATCTTATCTTTTTTTGTGTGTTTTTCACATTATTTGTGAAATTAAGTCTCACCTAAAAGACTTTCCGCCTACTTACCTACTTTGTTCATTTTTCTGTTGTTTCTTCTTTTTTTCTTACTAATTTGTTGGGATTCCCTAAGCATTTGTTAGTGCAAATGTCTTCTTCCAGGCATTACCCATCTATGTGTTAACTCAATTGATGGTATACTTCACCGAATAGAAATCTTTAATTTTGATATAAAATCCAGCCATTTTTCTCCTTATGGTGTTGCTTTTGAATCTTGTTTACAAAATCTTTTCCCACCTCTAGGTCACACTATATGATCATGTATTTTCTTCTATTATTTATGATTTTACCTTTCACATTTAGGGATTGAATCTATATACAGTTTATTTTCTTATTCAGTAATGAGATAGAGATTCAAATTTATTTTACCATTTATGAAATAAGTCATCTTTTTACCCTTTGATTTATAATGGCAGATTTATCACCTGTAAGTTTTCATGCACACGTAAGCCTGCTTCTGGACCCGCTCTTCCATCCCACCAGCCTGTTTCTTTCTGTGCCAGTACCACACTGTTTTAATAATGCTGGCTCTGTGGTATTTCTCAGTTTCTAGTGTTAAGTGTTTCTTCTTATTGCTTTTTAAAAAAAGCCATCTTAGCATTAGTGGACTTTCAGTCTTCCTCATAAATTTTAGAATGTTTGACAGATGTTCTTCCACCCCTGTCTCCCAGCCAAATCTATTGAGATTTTGATTGGGAGGGATTCAATTTGCAGGTTAATTTAGGGAGCATCGACATTGTTTAGAGTTAAGTCATCCTTTCCGGAGTGTGATAGATTCCTGCACTTATTCAGGTCTTTTATGTTCTTCAAAAGGGTTTAAAAATTTTCTTCAAGTCTTACATACTCCTTTTTAAACTAGTTCTCAGATACTTAATTTTTTGTAAATGGTATCGTATTGTATGTTGAATTTTTAATTTGTTTTTACTTATAAAAAGGAATTGTGTTTTATTTTCTATTGGTAAAACAGTTGATAATTCATGTGCTAAGGGGTAAAATACCAAAAAAACCCAAAACAAAACAAAACAAAACAAACAAACAAACAAACAAAAAAACCCCACCAAACAATATTGGAGCAGCTTCTTACATTTTGGTGTCAAATCCTGATTCTGAAAATGCTACTGCAGTGCAGGAACTACTAGTATCTAAATTCTCTACTGTGATGTCACTAATATGTATTTGCATCTACCTTCCAAAAAATGTACATGCTGAGTTGGCGCCAACAGGCACCCAGCCCCCTCTACCTCTGTTTCCTCTCCTTCAGAGATCAGTGCCTGGAACTTCCGATTAATCTGATCTGACAGTGCCTAGACTTTCCTTAGGTGGGTCCAACCTTGATTGCAATATTGCTGATTGGAAAGTTGGGTGAAGGCCAGCGCAGGAAAAATTGACAACTCTCTTCCCCAGACACCATTAAGTAATATTGTTTCTGTCTCATTTCCCAGACGAAGTCAGAAGGGGATCCCAGAAGGCAAGAGGACAAAGAAAGCAGAGCTGGGCATGGGTAGAATGGCTAGGTCTGTGAACACCATTATGGAACACAGATGGACAAACAGTCCGCAGTGTCAACGAGCTAGGCAAGGTACCCGCAGGCCCCATGCGTGCTCCGTCTTCTCTCTCCTTCCTTTTCTTCCATGGAGCCTTCTTAGGTTAATCATAATGGAAATGACAACTCTTTTAAGCTCATGGAGTTAAGCAGGCAAATCCAAGAACTACCCATCTCATATTAGACTGCTTACCCTTTCTTAGGATGCTATGGGAAAATACTTTCCACAATGCTTTGAGCAATAGTTTTTTTAAAAATAGTTATTTCAGGGGCGCCTGGGTGGCTCAGTCATTAAGCGTCTGCCTTCGGCTCAGGTCATGATCCCAAGGGTCCTGGGATCAAGCCCCCGCATTGGGCTCCCTGCTCAGCGGGGAGCCTGCTTCTCCCTCTCCCACTCCCCCCTGCTTGTGTTCCATCTTTCACTGTGTCTCTCTCTGTCAAATAAATAAATAAAATCTTAAAAAAAAAAAACAGTTATTCCACATTCATTAGCTCGTTTGATCCTCAGAGCACCCCTGAGAAAGCAAAAAGGTACATAGGTAACTCCTGTTTTAGAGCTCAAACGGAGTCATACTGGCCCAAGTTGCCCCGTGGATTATGTCAGGATCAGGCCCCAGAGCACTGACTTTTTAGGCCAAAGTTTTTCCACTCTATCATTGGTCCTCATGTTTGATTAATGTCCACTCTTTTTCAAAGAAGAAAAATATTCTCTCAGACATCTAATTTGGACCTGAATTATTTATATGATAATATAACCTCAAAGGTACAAACAAAAAATAAGCATGACTTTCCTGTTTATAGTTTTTTTACAACTAAGAATGAATTAAATGCTAACAAAATTCTAAAATGAAAAAAAATTTTTAAGTCAATAATATTAGCCCAATTTGAACCATAATGTCATTTTTCTGAGGCTAAATTGCTGCTGTAGGGAAGAGCGTGTAGCGCTGACTGCTTAGTTATGGGTTCTTTTTTACACAGTTCACCTAGTGCTGGGGGCCCACTGTTCTGGATTCCGATCTCTGTGAAACCTTGGTTTGTTGAAAGCACATGGTGCCATCTGGCCTTCACTTGCCTTCATTTAAGTATTGGGTCTGCCCTTGCAAAGTTGATTCCTTCATGAGGAGAGGCAATTAGTAAATCTTACTAAACCCTCTTACTGAATCCAGTGTGCACCGTGGTGGAATTAACTCTTTGCATGATATAATCACGTGATCCTCATGGACAGAATTAATCATTTCTAGATTTGGGGGGTCTTTAAAAAACCGACCAGATATTCCTCTTTGGGGAGGAGGTATGAAGAGGAAAATAAATACTGAAGAATTCAGTTTTGCTCTGTGAAGGCCCTGTCTCTGACAAGTAGTTCATCTATTTGTTGACTCCATGAGAGGAGAATATCCAGCAGGGAGAAAATTAAAAAACACTCAGCACCAGTTGCTGCCCTGATGAATCTCATCCAATTATTTAACAGGACACTGCTGGGTATGCTTTTTTATTATTATTGTTTTAATTTTATTTTATTCTCTATTGCTTATTACACCATTGTAAAACTTTTTTGGATTAAAAAAAAGAAGAACGCTCCTTTGAGTTTGTCCTTTTTCATTTGGCAACCACTGATTTTTTTTTTTTTCTTCTATGTTCATAACTGAGTTCAAAATTAATGTAGGGTTATTATTGATTTACATATTTCTTTATTTATTTTCCTCCTGGAATGTAGCATCTGAGAGGTTAGTTTCTGAAAATCAAAAGTATCAGTTGCACTAGGAGACTTTTAGGTTAGATCAGAAAAATGGCGTAGAATTGTGTAAACTGTAAAGTACTTGGATAAAGTGTTTGTTCAGTCTTCTTTTGCTGAGAGTGTCCCTTTTTTTCAACATGAAGGACGGGGGCCAGTGGAGGAAATTCTTCCTTATCACTTTAGATTTAGCTAACCTCTGGGATTCCAGTGGGTACAGAACAGAGATTCCCTTGCTTGCATCTTGCTCTGATTCTGGTTCCATCTTAAAGTCACTGGTAGAGATAAGAGGATTTGATCTTTCTCTCCACTTAGCCCAGGGCCTTTGAAAATGACCATGCTTTTCACAACCCCATCCATAACTGGAACGTGCTAGTCTGACTCTGGAATGCTTAAGGTTCTCTGGCATGTTTTAGCTCTAGGAAGATTTTGACCTTGTGATAATGCCTTGTGGCCACCACTCCAACCCCTCCGTCTCCAGGGAGCCGTGGCAGATGGAACACAGGACCACCAGTCAAATTTGAATTTAGGATAAACAATGGGTGATTTTTAGTATGAGTATGTACCAGATATTACAGGAGATATACTGTGGTTCTTTTTCCCCACTCTCCTCTGCCACACATGCCCAGGGTTTGATTGTCCCTCTCGCTCCCTTTGCCCTTTGACCTTCTATCCTATAGCAATCTCGGATTCCTTACTTTTTTCAGTGTCCTGACCTCTAGCTGGGAAGCCAGGCTCTCCTCTGCTCAGGACAGCTGCTAACATTCCCTGGCCAAGGCAAGGGTGCAAGTGGAGGCCCTGACCCAGCACCCCCTCCCCCATTCCTGTCACAGGCACTGTTCTGCACTGTGAGGAGCCTTGAGGCTGCTGTCCCCACTCCCCAGGTCTGTCCACACCCTCTGTGTGGGGGCATACCCCCCACTGCACTCCCATCCTTGCCCAAACAGCCACCCTGGCCTGACCTGGGTACCTGGAGTGTGACCTAGAAGGGGGAGCAAGGCTCCTGCCTCGCGCCCCTAGGGAGGATGCCCCTGGAGGAGAGCCAGTGCGGGCTCTTCTGAAGCCCAGGATCAGCAGAAGCCTGACTGACGATGGGTCTCAAGGCAATACTGTCCCTGCCACGATTCTGGAGGGCTTGTGTGGTCATCCTCTCGGCCTTGTGGCACGTACTTGCTGGATTTCTTCATCCTGCTGCAGGAGCTGCTACGAAGACCAAGGTGTCTGACTGTTTATCCTTGCTCCTGCATGCATCCCTGCCCCTCCTTGCCACCCCACCACTGTCTCCTTTCTCTGTCTCCGCTGCGGGATTTAGGTTCTCTTTCCCTTGCACAACACAAATCATGGGACTGCATCTGGGTGGGGGGCGGGAAGTCCCCAAAACTCGTTTAACAAAATCTTGACTGTTAATAGTTTTAATTCAGTGCATTATTGGGGTGAGGAGCGGGGCAGGTAGGATGGAGAAGGGGGCGGGGGGGGGGAGTTTTGTCATTTTTGGAGAGAATTTAGCCAGTTTTTTCTTCCCCTTCCCCCTCCATGCCCTGCTTTGGGCTGAATTCAGCTAGTTATTTTCCAATTTGGTTGTGTGTGTAGACACACCCACAGCTTCTTTGAGTCCTTTCCTTTCCTCTTAATAGACAAACTGCTGCCAGGCTTCCAGCTTCTCTCTCCATGGTGACCAAGCCCCTCATTTCCATTTCCTCTCAGCCTCCATGTCCCCTGCCCCCCAGCCCCTCCTCGAGGGAAGCCTGGCTGTTTCCTTTCTCTGGTTCTACTCTGCTCCTCTTTTCTCCTCCCTTCTCCTGGTGATTCCTCCCTACTCACAAGGAACAAACAGCATGTCCTTGGCTTCTTCCTTTCCTCCTGTATCTGCCCTCTTCCTTCCTTTTGCCGCTTTACTCTCGTGATGCCCAAACCTTTGCTTTTCTCAGCTCTTCCAACACCTTCCTTCTAGTGTCCCCTCGAGTTCCCTTTCCTGCTCCAGCCTCTAAGGATGTAGAGGTGCAGAGAAGCGAGGCAAAGGAAGAGGGGCCCTCGTTCCTTGGTCTCTGGGATCTGCTCTGGGCTTTCCCTGGGGGCGAGATGAGGCTGCAGCCCCACCTCCCTGCCCATCTCCCACCCCCACTGCCAGGGTGGCCCAGGCCCTCCGAAGTCTGCACAACAGTCCTGGAATCTGCTGCTGCTGGAACCCTGCTGCCCTGGCCAGTCCTCTACTGGCAGGTTTCGTGTGCAGGTGAGCAGGACCAAGTTAGAGAGCTGGCCCCCACACCTTGTCTGCCTTTGGGGGCCCAGCTCATCCCCCACACCTAGGTCACACGGACAGGTTTTAGGCACAGGTATAGGACAGGTAGAGGTCTCACTGAAATTCCCTCTGCCCCGAGGCCTTCCTACTCTCATCAGTGATACCTCACGACTGTCCACTGTCGCAGGGCACCAGCCCCTCACACACAATTCCAATTTCACAGATAGAGAAACTGAGTTTCGGAAAAATTAAACATATTACTCAACATTTGAACAAAGAAGCACCCCATGAAGCTGGGACAAGAACCCAGCTCATCATACTCCTAGCTCCTTAGGCCTTCTTTTCTTCAGTGGTCTGTGAAAGGGAGCCGGGAAGGGGGGAAGGCTGCACATTGTGGCATGAGGCAGAGGTGTTAATAGGAGGGGCGAGTAGCAGTTTTCTCCCCTCTGCCACAGCCCCTCATGTCCAATTTACATTGTTATACAACGCCAATTTGTACTGGTCTTGTTAATGCTTCTTTATAGATGTTTTAGTTATGTCTGCCCCATATGTGCGTCTGATTTTTTTTCTTGGACTCTGAGTTTCTTGTGGGCACTTCCTGCTGCACGACTCCCCCCACCCCCGCTCCGGGGAGGCGGGGGCAGCACAGGCCTCCGGCTCATGATCCCTAGTGTGTCTGACTCAGGGCCCTGCCAGGGGCGTGGGAAAACAATACTAACCCCGCCTACACTGGGGCAGGTAGCAACCCAACTTCTCACTTTCCCATCTTCCTGTTATACCGCAGCCAGGCTTCCCAGCCCGCTCGTTAGCCTCTGTGAGAAATTAAAGTCCCAATAATCAAATCAACCCTTGTAAATCCCCTAGAAGCAGCTCCAGAGCACCAAGGAGCCAGCAAACCCCAGACCCAAATCCATGTCAAATTTCATAGATATAATTTAAGTAGGGATCAAAAACCACACTAACCTAGTAACTGAGGCTGCTCAAAATGCAGAGTTTATAGTCCATCTGCCTCTCTGCTTCAGGGAGTCTGTATTAAATTTATTGCAAAGTAAAACAAATAAACCCAGGCAAAGGCAGGATGGAAATCTGCATACTCGTCGGAGAATTAGCAGCCCTCTCGGGTTAGGAAGGCTGCTTCTCAATTTGCATCTCTAAGGAGTTGTGACTGGGCTGGGGGCAGGGAGGCTCGGGCAGGATCGGGACTCGCGGCAGGCCTGTCCCCTGCCGGCAGATTGTTGAACTGCAGCCCTGTGACCTCCGAGGTGGACGTGCGCAGGCGCTCCTTGGGGGCCATTCTCTCTGAGAAGAGAATCGGAAGCTGAAATAAATGTTGGGGAGGTGTGGCGTTGGGAGAGCGGGTAGCAGAGAGACGAGAGGGAGGGATACCATGAGGAAGACATCCTTACTTCTAACCGTAAGACTTGGGGGTGGGGAAGCCGGGAGCTTGAGAGGGGTTGAGGGTGGTGGAGGTAGAGATTTAGAGTTGTCTCTTCAATTGTACAAACCAGAAACCACGGTGACTTTCTTGACTCCTCTCCATCTTCTTTTCCATTTGCCTGGCTCCCCACAACCCATGAATCACAAAGCCCAGAAAACTGGGGTGGAGGTGGGGCGGGGGTGGTTCTTGCAAGGTACTGTTGGCCGTTGACTGGTTGTTGGAACCCCAGTAAAGCTGTGCCTCAGTTTCAGGGCTGGGATTAGGGCTGGGCCGCACTCCCAGGGCCTTGAAAGGAAATGTTCCCTTACGGTTTGCCTCACTCCAGGCCTGGCCATGCTCAGCTAGCCGCCTGTGGATGAATGGGGTGGGACCAGATGACCTCTAAGGCTCCTTTCAGTGTGAATATTATCTAATTCCATGACTCTGTGTCCCAGAATGTGGGGATCTGCGACATACTTTCCAGGGAAGCTCCAAGGAACCAGCTACTCGCCTAGGATATTCCCATTATCCTTCATGACTGGCTCAAATGGCATCTTCTTCAAAGTGATGACCCACCTATTTTAGCCAGAGATAGGCTGTCCTCCTTTTAATACATTATAGGTAGATGGGCATATATTGATAGATATATATAATCACACCGTAATAATTTGTTGTATTTATTTATATATCAACTCCATCCCCTCGAATGTCCTTGAAAGTCCTTGAGCTCCATAGATGAGGGCACGGGGAAGGTGCTGGTAAGGTTCATGGTCATTCTCAGTACTTACCTGCTCCTCTTTCCCTAGTTTCCCAGCCCAGTGCCTGAAACAGAATAGGTTCTGAATAAGCATTTGTTCAATGACTGAGACAATGAGTAAACAAATCAATAAAGTGGCACAAAATGATGAAGGTTTGGTTGTACGGTTTACTCAGAAACCTGAGTGTGACCCCAACTTCCTGCTTCTCTCCATCTCTCTCCCTTATTCCTCAACTACTCCACAATAGTTCTATCTAGCCTACTTCCTGAGTCACTCTCAAAGCCAGCAGCTGCTTCTCCATTCCTTCAAGAGGTTATGAGCATAGGCTCTGGAATCAGCAACAGCCCCAGCACTTCAACTAGCCATGAGAACCTAGCTGACCCCAGTTTCTCCATCTGTTTTTTTTCCCAAAAAACAATAGAGCATAGTAGTAGTTAAAAGTATGGACATCCAAGCTACACTGTGCTGGTTTTAATCCTGGCTTCTTCATTTAGCTGAGTGGCCCTGGGCAAGTGTCTTAATCTCTCTGTGCTCAGTTTCCTTTTCCATAAACTGGAGTTAACAGACTCTATTTCAGAGGGTTGTTGTCAGGATTAAATAAAAGCTGCTGATACACAGAAAGCCCTGGTACGTGGTTGGCATTAGCTAACTCAACAAGCACTAGCAATTATTAACAAAAAGCAAAGGAATTTCGCAGAACTGAAGGCAAACACCTGAAGAAGAGGCTGTCCCAGAAGACGCTTCGAAAGGCAAGGAGGAAGCTTAGGGATGAAAAAGCAAAGCATTTCCACAAGGGACCTACGCAAACACACAAAGAAGGACTTCACTGGTTAGGGAGGCAAGAAAAGCAGACTACTTCTTTGTGCCTGCAGAAATCAAGCTGGCATTTTTTCCAGCAGAATCGGAAGTATCAATGGGGTGAACCCAAAGTTTCAAAAGGTGTGGCAGCTCCTTGGCCTTTGAAATCTTCAGAGACATGTTTGCTTCTGAAACCTCCCCCACCTGGCTCCCCTTACCTCCTCAGCCCCACTCTTGCTATCCTCTTCCTCTGACACTTTGGGCTCCATCCACAAGGAAGTGTGTTTGGCTCCCCCAACTGAACTCACTCCTCTTACCTGCAGGTCTTCACACATGTGAGCATCCTGTCCTGGGAACTCCCCTCTACCTCCCGCCTTTCCCCTGCTAGTTCTTCTGACCTTTTAGGGGTCAGGTCCTCTGGGAAACCTTCCTCATCCCCTAGACTGGGCAAAGCACCTCAACCTGAGCTCCATAGCACCGTGCCTTTCCCCTCCCCCCAATGTATTAGTCTGTTCCAGTTGCTATAACAAAATACCACAGACTAGGTCACTTAAATAACAGAAACTCATTTTCTTACAGTCCTGGAGGCTGGCAAGTCCAAGATCAAGGTGTCAGCAGGGTTGGTTTCTGGTGCAGTGTCTCTTCCTGGCTTGCAGATGGCAACCTTCTCACAGCATCCTCACATGGCCTCCTATCTGTGTGTGCATGGAGAGAAAGAGAGAGAGAGAAAGATCTGGTGTCTCTTCCTCTTCTTAGAAGGACGCCCGTCCTGTCAGACTATAAGCTTTAAGGAGACACAATTCAGTCTGTAACACTCCATTAGACTGTAAGTTCCATGAGGGCAGGGCCTTATCTACTGTTTATTTATACATTTCTTAGCTTAGCCCTCACCCCATGTCCTTGTGATTCTCTGTAATGTCTATAGGACCTATTCATCGCAAGCACTCAATGAATATTTGTTGAGTGAATGAATGAAAGAATTCGTCAATTACTGATAATGACAGTCGGAGCTTTAGAAACATAGACATTCAGGGGTGCCTGGGTGGCTCAGTCGGTTAAGCGTCTGCCTTCTGCTCAGGTCATGATCCCAGGGTCCTGGGGATCAGGTCATGATCCAAGGGTCCTTGGATCGAGCCCCGCATTGGGCTCCCTGCTCAGCAGGGAGTCTGTTTCTCCCTCTTCCTCTGCCCCTCTGCCCACTTGTGCTCTCTCTCAAATAATAAATAAAATCGTTAAGAAATAAAGAAAGAAAGAAACAAACAAACATAGACATTCAGGTATGGTCTAGTTGAGACCTCAGCAGGAAGATCCCTGCTAGTTAGTGGCAGGATGAGGACTAGAAGTCGGATTCTCCATAGTCCCGTCTACTCTGAGTCCAGTATTCTTTTCACCTGGAAAAAGAATTGTCAAAGAGCTTCGTAAAACTGGTGATTCCTTTTTTTTTTTTTTTTAAGATTTTATTTATTTATTTGACAGGGAGAGACAGCCAGAGAGAGAACACAAGCAGGATAAGTGGGAGAGAGAGAAGCAGGCCTCCTGCCGAGCAGGGAGCCCGATGCAGGGCTCGATGCAGGGCTCGATGCAGGGCTCGATGCAGGGCTCGATGCAGGGCTCGATGCAGGGCTCGATCCCAGGACCCTGGGATCATGGCCTGAGCCAAAGGCAGACGCCTAACGACTGAGCCACCCAGGCGCCCCAAAACTGGTGATTCTTTTTAAATCCTTGCCTGGAGTTTGAAAGAAACGGTCTTTGGTCTTTCACTGACAAGCAGAAATTCTCCTTCACTTTGTCTCTCCTGCCACATTGGCAGGTTTCCTCTTGTCCGGGTAATATGTTAAGAGCATTTGAAATACTTTTCTTCCTTCCCCTTTGTCTGGTCAGGGGCAGCAGAACTTGGTCTGGGTTTGGCCAGGGGCTTCCTTACCACAGGTTTTGATTCTAAACCGACAACCCAGGGTGTGTGGCTATTTGGATTCCTGCTTCTCTGCTAATGGATTTTGTTAACTGTTTGTCATTTGCTTATGCAAATCTACCTCTTTCTGCATTAAAATGAACCCAATTATAAAGTGAAATTTCACAATTAAACCACTTAGTGAAGGACATTAAGCAACCAGAAGGAATTGATTTGTAAAAATTTCAGCGATAATTGCAAAATGTTTCTGAAATGTGACTAAGTTCTAGGTTTTTCTTTAAACAAACATATGTACGTGCACATTTTCATATATATACTGCACAGACACACGCACATATTTTCACACACCTGGTTTCCATCTTCTCACCATGGGACTTGTTCTTGCTCCTTCTCTGGGTCTAAATTTTCCCCCAATAGAGGAAATTCCACCAGCCATCAGATCATGTCTGCAAAGTTCTTGGAAACCTTCCAAAAGAAATGGCCACTGGGCTGAGGAACGTGGGGTGGGCAGGAAAACAGAAGAAGGTGTAATGGTTTTAATAAAGTCTCTTTGGCACCTTGGTGACTGATTGATATATTTTGGCATTTGCTTTCCAGCTCTGATGTAATCAATAGCAGTTATAGACTGAGGAGCAGGAAAGGGTGAGGATGTGGGATGGGACAATATTGATTGCTTTTTACAGGAAAGAGCCTGGCAATGTGATTGCAGTGCTCAGGCCACTAGAAACTGGACCTCACTGTATGAGGGAGAGGTTATCTTTCCTTATATTCATCCAGGCAAGGGGGCAGGGAGTCCAGAAACTTGGAGATGGATAAGGATCAATGAGGGATCCAGTCACACTCACTTTCCTCATGGCACCCGTGATCAGAGGGTGGAAGCCACAGTCTCCCAGGCTGGCACAGGGAACGGGTGGGAAGGGTCTTTATGGATGAGGGGGTGATGATATGCTTATGGTTCCAGGCTACAACTATATCCAAGAATGAATCCAACTCACCTGGTAGCATGCTGCCCCCTCAAGGCAATATAATGTAGAGGGGTCTTTAGAACAGACTCTGGGGCCTGATTGCCTGGGTTCAAAGCCTAGCCCTGCCACTCAGCATGTGACCCTGGACAGGTTAATTAACCTTTCTGGACCTTGATTCCCCGATCAGTAAAATGGTGATGATAACAGAACCCCTTTCCTACAATTGCTGATAGTTATAAGTTAATATATGTAAAGAGCTCAGAATAGTCCTGGCATTCAATAAATGATATGTACATGCTGTTATTATCTGGTGGTGGTGGATACCTGAGTTGACATCCCCAATATCTGGGTGGAAACTTAAGAGTACAAGTTTCTCTAATCAAACAGGGTCATCACATTTGCCTTCTGCTGTTGAGAAGACAGGGCTTAGGACCCACCATCTGTTAAATAATTCTCTTAGTACATCATTCTCTTAGTACATTAGCTACAGGATTTCTCAACCCTTTTTAGATTAATTTTTTTTCTAAAAGCTTTAAAAAATAAAAAGACCAGCTCCAGCTGCAGAGGAATAGGGCTACATTGGATTGGTAATGATAGCTTCAGTGCTCAAGAAGTCCAACCAAGGCCCATATTTATTCATTCAACAAACACCAAACTCTCACTATGTGCGAGACAGTTTCTACTTATGTGATGATTTCCATTTGTGAACCAGAACTCAGTGTGGGTACATTCAGATGTGTAATCACCCCTCTGCAATGTCGTGATAAGTAGCTTTTGTGTAATGGATATCCCTCTGTCTAGAACAATGTGCTCAAAACAGAAAATGGTTTGTTTTAAAGAAAACATTTGCCACTTAACATTTTTGTTGAAAACACATTCATTTTTGAAGTACAGTTTTATTTTCTCTTATTGTCATCATTGAATTTTCAGTGTTTTGAAATTCATTTTAGCGTGTGATGTGACTTTGGGGCTTCTTTTCTTCTCAGTTGTACAACTGGCTACCATAACTACTAGAAGTCGGCTGATTGGCAAGCAGTTACTCAGGGACCCAGGTTGAAGTGTTCTATGAGAGACTCCTGAAAGGTTAGGACTGGAAAAGACCCTAGAGATCCTCTACTTCATCTCCTTCATTTTAAAGATGAGCCCAGAGAGGTGTAATGACTTTCAGAGTCTGAACTGAAACCCGAGTCTCTTGGTTCTAAGCTCGGTGCTATTCCACGTACCCTGAGTTTGTTGGAGATACCCTCCCAGCTCTATGTTAAGCTCTTTTCATTTTTTTAGGCCCTTTCCAAATCTCTTTCTGTCCTCAGGTTGTATATTGGGCTAAGTTATTATTTGACAATTCAGTTTAAGTCAATGAAGATGCCCTGAATACTACTTGGTGCCAAGCATCGTGCTAGGTCCAGTATACAGGGATAAGAAGTGGATCCCAACAGGGAGATTGTAGTAGATGGTATTATGGCACCCAGTTATTTGCTGCCTCTCCCTGTGACAGGAATATGCTTATCTGTGCCACTGACATCAGACTTCATCATGTGACTTACTTTGGCCAATGAAAATGAAGCAGGAGTGATATGTCACTTTTGAGCAGAGGCTTTCAGGAACATTTTGTGGTCCCACACACATTTTCTCTTTTCTGTCTGCCAGGAGAATGGCATGTCCAGAATAAGACCCACATAAAGAGAAGATAGGAAGTAGAGCCAGAGCCACAGCCAACGTATAACATGATGAGAGATAAACCTTTATGTGGTGAGTGACTGAGATTTTGTTGTTTATCCTGCAGCATAACTAGCACAAGCTGCTGACTATAGAGAGGATCACAGAGTAGCTGGAGCAACAGCTAATTTCCAACTGAATCACGGGGTTTTGGATGCTTTGCTGGATATAGACACAGATGATTCAGAAGTAGGCCCAAAGTGGAAAGAAGTAACTCTTCAGAGAGGAGACATCAGGAAGGACTTTTGAGAAGAGGTGATAGCTTAGGAGAGTTTTAAAAGTTGAAGGGAAGTTCACCTTGTTAGGGGCTTGGGAAGTTTGTTTATTCTAATCAGAGAGACCAGCATGCTCAGATATGAAATATGATATGTTTGAGAATTGCCTGTAATGTCCACAACTGTAGGTCAGGATCAGATTTCTTAATCTTTGAAACCTATTGACCACTCACCACCATGTCAGGTCTCCAAAGGGGAGATAGGCAGACACTCACATAAAAATGCATCCTTTATTTCAGCCAGAACTTTGGCTCCAAATTTTTATCTGATCTTATATCATAAGAAGCTAAGCTGGACTGTATGTGAGCCATAGAGACTCTTTTTCAAAAGTTTAATTTTCAATTTAATCAAATAATACTTATACACAGTTTGGTATTTTTTGCCTCAGCCCTTCACATTCCCAAGTCCCCGCCCCCAAGTCAGTCAACTTCAACTCCTTCAGCTCATTTCTCATTTGTAAATGTTGCCATATTTTTAAATACTATACTTACACTGTTATTTCTTGATTTACCAATTTTAGAAATTGTATATTGACTCTCTGCCTTGGTGGATGAGACCTTAGTTTCTCCCACACCTTTTTCCCCCAGTGCCGTTCCTGCACTTCCCCTCCTTTTGTCTCTCCAACATAAACTTTGTTTTGTTACGTTAATATTTAGTGTTTATATACTAATGACTATGCAAATATTATTTACTCTTGAGTCAAGTGGTACACTGTGATCATATATTCTCTTTTGTACAATTCTTTGTTTTTCCTGGAGTTAGTCATTGCCTCCTTTTTAATTGACCTGATGCCCAAATGTACTTATAATTAATTTTTTTTCAAATGGTTCAACAACTCAACTGCATGCCTGTTAATACCATGTTGCACACATTCAAACCCATCTGTTCCATTTTTCCCTTTACAGTTATCCCTCCAAGAACCTTCTGTTTTTCTGCTCCAATCTGGATTGGCTGCTCTTAGAATTGGAATACTGCATACTGTTATTCAGAGGCTTCCCTTTACCATCATTTTGAATAGTTCCTTTACTGCCTTCTTATGTTGGAGTCCCTATTTCCTGAATTCCCTGTCTTTGTTATTACATTATCATCAAACTAAATTGCTAAATTCCATTCTTTTCTCTTTTTTTAAAGATTTTATTTTTAAGTAATCTCCATGTGGGACTCGAACTTACAATCCTGGGATCAAGAGTCTAATGCTGAGCAAGCCTGGCACCCCTCTCCCATAACTTCTTAAGTATGAGTACTTTAGAGGTAATTGTCTTGAGTCATTGACTACCTGAAAATATCTCTATACTACTCTGATGTGTGATTGATAATTTATTTGGGTATAGAATTCTAGATTAAAAAATACTTTCAGAATTTGGAAGGCCTTTCTCTGTTATTTTTTAACATCTGATGCTGCTTTTGGAGAAGTTTAATATTGTCATTCTTGTTTTCTTTACCTGGTTCTTTTTCTCCTTAGAAAATTGCAGGAACTTTTATTTATCCCTCACGATTTAAAATCACAATAACTGGCTACCTTAGTGCAATAGGCAGCATGTCAGTCTTATAAAATCACAATGATGGTGGTGGTAGGCTTTGGTAGATATTTTTTTTCATTCTTTGTGCTGGGCTAATTATTTCTCTCTTGTTAGTCATCTCTCTTTTGTTTCCTTCTTTGGAAGTCTTCCTCAACTTTGCTAAATCTTATGAGTTTTTTTTTTTTAAGTTAATTATACTTTTAATTTCAGAGAGGCTTTTTTCATTTATTTTTCCTTTTTTTATTGTAATCCCTTCTTGTTTTATGAATATAAGCTTTCCTCTTATCTTCTTGAATTGATGTTATTGCTCTTTTTTGAACTTTTTTATTCCTCCTTGCAAAATCTCTATGACCTCAGATCTTCTTTTTTTTCCTGTTTATTTCAGTCTCCCTTTATCAAGTTTGAGTCTTTTTTCAAGTATCTGCTGATTCTTGACTGCTTATTTATATTTAAGGAAGAGACACTGAAAGTTGATTTTGGAAGATTGTTATGTAAATGGCAGAGTTTGTCAACTAGTGGGCTTCACGGAGGGTGACCAGGTGGAAAGTGAGTCTTTTATTGAGGGAACTTCAAATATCAGTAACTGGAGTTCTCTTGGAGTTGTTCAGTTCTTCAAAGAAGAATCTTCCAATCTACTGGTTGGTGGTGACGGGGAGTATCCAGCAAGGCCAGAGAAAGGACTAATGGTCAGAGTTCAGCATGCAGATCTCCCCTTAATTCATTCACCCTCCACCACACTTGGTGTTCCCAAGTCCAATATTCTTATTCAGTTCCTCCAAAGGAAAAAAAAAAAAAGTCTCATTTACTGGAGGACAAAGGAGTATGGCTGACAGGCTGGGTGGGGAGAGTGGGGATCCCTTTTATAAACAGACTTCCTACCAATGCCCCCTGTCCAGCCACGTATCTGGCCTCAGGGCCGTGAGACTTAGTGCCTCTGAGGGCTGAATATTTCGGGGCTCTGCAGAGTGGATCAGCCCCCACTACAGGCCCTTGGCTTGTGATTTCCTCTTTCTGTTGAGCCAGTACCACTCTTCCCTCGTTTTGTTTAAAAACTGTGAAATAAGGGTGCCTGGGTGGCTCAGTGGGTTAAGCGGCTGCCTTCGGCTCAGGTCATGATCCCAGGGTCCTGGGATCGAGCCCCGCATCGGGCTCCCTGCTCAGCGAGAGCCTGCTTCTCCCTCTCCCTCTGCCTGCCGCTCTGCCTCCTCGTGCTCTCTCTCTGTCTCTCTGTCAAATAAATAAATAAAAATCTTAAAAAAAAACCAACCCAAAACTGTGAAACACTTTAACCCACTGTTTTTTTCCTCTTTCATTCTTGTCCTTGGTTAATACCTTTATCATTTCTAGAAGTTGGATTGGTGATCCACAGACTTCTGTGGGGTGATAGCCACTAAGCTCTAGAAGACAGGTAGGTAACTGGGTGTCATTTTGGGTCTCACAGCTCCCTGGGCTCTCCTCAGTTTCCCTTATAGGCTCCTCTGCTTTGTGTTGTCCCTTAAATATTGGTGTTCCTCAAGCTTCTGCCCCACAGAGATCCATCCTGTTAGCATAAGCTGAAGATTAGGGGCAGGTCCAAGGTCAGTTCTGTGGCCACGTTCTCTGAGCCCACATCCTAGTTTTGGCTCCTGAACTAGAGAGGAGGAAGCAGAGAACACAGAGAAGCAGTTTGCCAACTGCTCAAGGACCCTGGGCCTCACCTCCTTTGGTCCTATCTCAATGGTTGTCTGGCCTTAAAATGGTTTTCCCTGACCCCAAACAGGAGGGACTCCTAGTCTGGCCCAATTATACCAGCCTCATGGGAAGGCAGAGATGTAGGGAACACCCCCTTTTCCTGGTCCACGTCTGTCACTCATTCCAAAATTGGTCAGGCACCATTCTAGGTGCTGGAATTATACTTATGAGTAAAGCAGACTGGATCCTACCTGGATCTCATAATCTAGTCCCAGGAAAGATAACAATAACAGCCAAAGAAACATACTGCACTGCATAGAACAGACACCCCGTTGGGTCACTGCTGAGCTCTTGTTTCTTAGGCCTGGAGCGGGAAGGGTAAAGGAGGTCATGGGTGAGGCAGGGAGCTCTTGAGTAGATGGCCAGCACACGTGATGCCATTTCACGCCTCCACAGCATTTTGTACATGTTTCCACCTACATTGACTTTCATCTCTTGTCATTTTGGCAAATTCTATTCTGTTATTTAAAACTGTTCAGTAATCCCTTCCTCAGCAAAGTCTTCCTGACCCACCCATCCAGCATTAGCCGCACGCTGCGCTGTGCCCCTCCCTCCCGTATATAGTCAACAGCTTCCTGAGTTGGCTAACTGCTTCAGGAGCTGAAGGCACAATGTGAGTGAGACCCTGTGAGCAGCGTGTGGGGAAGCAACAACATGAGCTGAGTCCCAGCTCGCCCACATATTACCTTTGGCCTTGGGCAAGTGAATTAACCTTTCTGAGCCTCAATCTTCTTATCTCTAAAATGAGGATAATAAAATATACCATGAAGTGTTATGGTGGATGTGCAGTGACTCGAAAGTGCCTAACGGGAGCCTCTCATTGGCACTCAAATGTTGGTTCCTTCCCTTTCTCCTTTCAAGAAGCTTCCAGTCTAAGGAGGGGAGAATGACAGGCAAATCAATAGATGCAGCGATTTGTCACAGGTGCTGTGACAAAGGATACTAAACTACATTCCATTCATTTAGGAGACTGCTTCTCTGTGTCTCCAGCTACACTGGGAGCCCCTTGAGAGGAGGGCCACATGATTCTGTGCCCCCACCACCAAGCACAGTGCCTGACATACACTAGCTGTTCCATACGAGTTTCAGTAAATGAAATGGGAATAGCTCCTGCCTCTATCTGATCCCGGTTTGATCACAGTTAGAGCTAATGCCCAGCATTGCCTTTTCTTTTTTTTTTTTTTTAAACCCCCAGCTGTTCTTTTGTCAAAGAAGGGGAAATTATAGTTTATCAGCCATCTGGGACAAAAATCTTCTCTCTTCACTAGAGACTAATTTTTCTAAACCTTATCAAAGTTTGAGACATGAGCATACCCCACCCGCCTTGGATGGTGGGAATGAGTGGACACCAGAGATGAGGGACAACTCGTCCGGTATCCCCCTGTGGGACTGGCCTCCCTCAGCCTCCTTCTCTCTGAGCATGCAGACGTGCAGACCTCCACCAGCTTATCCATCCTCTTCAAATGACTCTGTCTCCCAAGAACCAAACATTTTCTCTCCCTGGCCCTGACTTGAAATGAAACGACTTAGCCTACAGACAGTTTTATGGTCCCTCGCCTTCCATTCCTCTTGTTGAGCCCTCACGCTGGTGAGAGCCCAGCCCAGGCTCTGATTTATACAGCTCTCCCAGGCCCCTGTTGGATTCGGAGTCTGGAACAATAAGACAGGGCTATCCATCACCCCTCTGCTCAGATCTCCCTGGACTCATTGGGAAGGAAGGAGGGGTGGGTGGCAGCGAAGACAGCCTCAGGGGTCCTGCCCAGAGGGCATTTGTCACATTGATCAAATGTGCAAGGTGGGAGTGGGGTAGGGGAGTGGAGGCTTTTTATCTCACCCAAGCGTACCCTGTAGACATCGGGGATAGAGTAGAGCAGGGACAGGGGTAAGAACACACATGGGGGGGGGGTTGGGAAAGGAATTTGAGCTCAGCAGTCTGACAGATGCCGCCCCCACCTGCTCCAACTCCGAGTGCAGCAACTACTGGTCCGACTATGTTTGATCATCACCAGCTTCTCCATTCTCTTTGTGCCACATGGTGCCCCAGCACCTGGCACAGTCCCTGGCGTGTAGTAGGTGTGCAACAAAGATACGTTTGCTGCTTGACTAAGCCCCCCTCTCCTCCTTACTCACCTACCAGATCTCAGGGTCAAGGGCCATTCAAAGAAGTCCTTGCACACGTACGCATGCTGTCTCTGTGCTTCTGTGGAGGTGTGGCTGTGCATCCTACGGGAACATCTGTGATGAGTGTGTGTGTCTATGTATGCTGTACACATGTCCACATGGGTCCATGTATGAGTAAGAACTTTCCGAGAGTCAGGGTTCTTAAATTCCAGACTGGGTGACCCAAGGGAAACCATGACTCTGTGAATAATTTAATTATTTATGCCTGGGGCCTGGAATAGGTGCCACTCTGCCAGGGGAAAAGGAAATGAATGGGTGGGGTAACCTCCCCAAAGACCCTCTGTGCTTTTTTTTTTTTTTTCCTTTATTTGACAGAGAGAGAGAGCACAAGCAGGGGGAGCAGCAGAGGGAGAGAGAGAAGCAAGCTCCCCACTAATCAGGGAGCACAATGCGGGACTTGATCCCAGGACCCTGGGATCATGACCTGAGCCGAAGGCAGATGCTTAACCGACTGAGTCACCCAGGCGCCCCCCTTCTGTGCTTTCTGATCCTTGGTCAGCCAGAGCAGAAAGGAGGCTATTACATGGTTATCATCTGTAAACAACTTGAAATAGTCCTTGCTCCCAGGAACCCTACCCTTTGGACTTGGGGATCATTTCCTAGGAAACAAACTGTGGTGGGGGTAGGGGCCAGAGGTTTGAGATCAGGTCTCCCTCTGCCACTATGCAGAGGGAAGCCTGCAATGCATCATACATACCAGCTGAGGCAGCATGCAAAGACCCCAGGGAGCGCATTTGGGTTATCAGGAAATTAGAGGCTTTGTTCAAAGCCAGGAAAAGAAAATCCAATGCCCAAATCTAGGAGTTGAAGAAAAGAGAATTCAAGGGCTGTGGCGCGCCGTTGTGGCTTTGTTGTGTCTTTTGGTTTTAGTGCTGCTGAAGCAATAACACGTAATGGCCTGAGCGTTGCTGCCTCCCTGCGCCTGGGAAGTTGGATGACCTGAGGAGAAGCCAAGGGTGGCTAATGAGTCATTAAGAGTCTTTATCAAATTAGGATTATAATCCATCTCAACATGCAGAGGAAAATGTTTCAAATTATCTACTTTCTTAATTGCAACTCAAAGATTTGGCAGGAAATTATTATGAGAGATAACGTCTGGAAATTGAC
This sequence comes from Phoca vitulina, assembly GCF_004348235.1. NCBI lineage: Eukaryota > Metazoa > Chordata > Mammalia > Carnivora > Phocidae > Phoca > Phoca vitulina. The sequence continues at coordinate 884,494 of NW_022589737.1, forward strand.
GGATTGTGCTGCTGTGTGCCCAAGCTTCCATGACTGCAGTAGCTGGAGAATGCATGCACACAGACTTACATGATACTTGTAGACACAAACACCCCTGCTATACATGCTGGTTCAGACAGACAGATACACACATGCACACAGACACACATAGCTATGTCTGAGCACAATAGATCAAGCCATCAGCATTTATTAGGCAATTCACATAGGCTGAGGTTGCTACCAAGTGCTTGGAGATTGGGAAGGTAAGATAGATATATTTAATCCTTGCCTTTAAGAAGTTCCAAATCTGGTTGGGGAGCTAATGCATACATTTTTGAAATTTAACAACATGTACAAAGCAGCATTCAAGTGCATACTACTATAGTGGAAATGTGAGCCCACAAAATTCAAAAGGATACAGGACCTGAGTGTCCTGAATTAAGTAGAGTTTCTGGAATGGATGAGTTTTGACTTGAGTGTTGACATTCCCACCGTGCATTGTGATCGCAGCCAATGGAGATGCAGGCAGAAGACATGCTGAGTCTGTCAAGAGGACCTGTGGCCAAGAAGTGACACAGCATGTTTGCAAAATCACCAGGGAAGGGTGGAGCTTGATGACAAACCCTGGTTTGGTTAGACAAGGCAAGCTGACTCTCATTTGCCCCATTAAGGCAGGAGAGATTTGGGCTTGACCTTATCCTTCCCCCCTCCTGCCCAGTCTCAGTTTCTCTGCCTGTAGAACAGTGTGATCTGAAGACAGGGTTAGGCTTTCCTACATCTCCCTTGGTTGCTGAAAACCTGAGATCTCTGAGTTCAGGGACTGTGCTTTACTCATCTCTCTAGCCCAAGGACCTGGCAGGTGCCCGGCCAGCCTCGATGCTGGATGGGAGTCCATGAGCTCGTACATTTCTTAGAGGCTATCAGTGTATGCACGCTGAATGAGTGAACCAGAGAATGGTTCCTGGAGGCAGCCTGCCTGAGTCCACACACTGTTACTTCGTGAAAGCTTCCTCCCCTTATCTCAGCCTCATGGCGACATCATGGGAATGTGATTAGGCAGTGCATCTTGAGCGCTTAGCTTGGAGTCTGGCACTGAGCAAATCATCAATACATATTAGCTATTATTATTGTTGGTACTTTGTTTTGTTCTTCCTTGCTAAGCAAGCCATGCTCCCCATGCTGGGTACGTTGGGTATCTTGTTCCTTCATTTGGTCACTCTTTCTTACCCTCCCCCTGCAATGTGGTAAGGACCGGCTTCTGTGGCCTCACCCCTTTCCAGGGTTGTTGCTTGGTTCTCTGAGCCCTGCAGTCTGGCTGCTGTAAGTCTGGCTGCCAGAATGAAGTTGGGAGCGTGGCCATGCAAAATCCTCAGCTCAGGGAAGCTTAAGAGGTTGGACAGAGCATCAGAGGCAACAATGCTGGTAGGGTTCATCCCTGGAGACAGGGAGGAGATGGTTCAGTGTATGAGCAGAAGGAGGCAGGGCAGTCCTGTGCGAGGGGGTGATGGTGAGGTGGTAAGAACGGGAATAGAGCCAAGGGAGAGCACGGTGATGGCAGGGGTGACAACTGTGAAGGTGATGAGATGGCTGAAGGAGATGGGGGACGAGGGTTTAGTACAGGTCTTCAAGGAGAAAAGGTCTTTGTTTTGGAGAGAGTAGACATTTCAAAACTCCACAGAACCCTGTGGGTGGAGGAGGGGTGGTCCTAGCACCTTCCGCAGTCCGAGGGAGGAGGCGCCGAATGTCCTGCTGGCCTCCCCTCACTCCATCACCCCTCAGCCAGTCCCACGTGCTGGGAAGCAGAGTGGATTGAAGAGCTGGTGAGCCAGAGTGATACATTTATCATGTGATAAATGGTAACGATTTCAGCATCCAACATAGTTTATACCAAGACAAAAAACAAAGCCCAGAGGAGAGGCTTCAATAACAATAGAATGCAAGTCACATAGTAATTTAAAATTTTTTGGCAGTCCCATTAAAAAAGGTAAAAGGAACATGTGAAAAGATTTTTAATAGCCTATTTTAACTTAATTCAACGTATCCAAAGTATTATCAACTCAACATCTAATACATATAAAATAATTATTAATGGAATATTTTACTTTTTTTTTTTTTTTTTTGCACTAAGTCTTCTAAATCCATGATTACACTCATGGCACGTCTCAGTTTGGACCAGCTGCACTTCAAGTGCTTAGCTACTTGTGGCTAGTGGCCACTATGTGTTGGTCGGCACAGGTTTATACCTTCCTTTCTCAAATTTCTGTGGCCAAACTCTTGGGATGCCATTTCCCACAAGTGGCTCTTTTTGGAAATCATCATAGCATTTTACAGTCTAAATATTCTCTTTCTCAGTATTCTTCTTTCTCAGTTTCGTCAAACTGGCTGTAATACTGCCCACCCCTTGCTAGAAACTGGAAAAAGCTGCAGAATCACTTAAAACTCTTCTCTTTCCTTTCCTGCTTCCCACAGAGCCTCTCATCTGGAGTTAGAGCTGGGTAGCTCCCTTGAGAGAGAGAAAGAGAGTTGGGGGGGGGGGCAGTGCTTGAAGAAACTTCCAATATGTACATCACTACCATAAGAAAGATGGGGGTTTTTTGAAAGGCTTTGGGGACTATGTTATTCCCATATTAGAGAAGCTGGTTAGAGACAAGACCCAATTAATTGCCTATCATGTGCCCAGAGGACGGGTTGCATTCCCCCATGTTCCAGAGGGTGGGAGTGAAATGGGGAAGCAGAAAGGCTCTCTCAGGGTCAAAAAAAGTGAATCAGATACGGGCAAGGAGCCTAGACAGCCCAACTACCAGCTCAGAGCAGAATCCTGGAGCCCCACCTTTCAGGAGATGCATTTTCACATTGTGCAGACCCCCCAGCCCGTCTCTAAGAGGTGTGCCCTGATGCATTTCATCAGGAACAGAATTTTCCTCGCTTGGCCCTACCCGCCCCTCCCCCCCCAATACCACAGTCCCTCAAGGTTTCAGGGTCAGGAAGGAGGCCTTAGGAGAAGAGTAAGCACCCCCTTCCTCCCTTTCCTTGCTCCCATTATCTGTGTTTCCAGCCCTCAGAGCCTGTCACAGCATTCTCAGTAAACAATATCTCCGTTCCTCAGGCCAATTAAATAAGCACTATAATAAAGGCGCAGGCAAGTGCTGCCGAGGCCCTGGGTAAGGGCTATTAAATCTAATGGCTCCATTTGTTAGAGGGCCTCCCATGTGCCGGGGACTGTGCTGAGCTCTGCCTTCATTATTTTATCTAATCTCCATGGGCTCGTGAGCTGGATACTATTATCATCCTCATTTCATAAAGGCAGAAGCTGAGACTTGGAGAGTCTCCGCGACTTCCCAGAAACGTGGCTATCTTGTGACAGGGTAGAGATTCGAGCCAGGTCCGTGTGACTCCAAAGCTGGTGTTCTGTGCCGGGGGCTGGGGGTGGGGGTCAAAGAAGTTTTGAAAAGAGGTGGTGTTTCAGCTAAGTCTTAACAGCCCATGGGATTTGGGTGGGTAGGGAAAGAGGGAATTAAAAGTCAAGGCTGATGTGCTATGGTGAGCGCTGTGAATTGTGCAAGACTGTTGAATCACAGATCTGTACCTCTGAAACAAATAATGCAATATATGTTAAGAAAGAAAAAAAGAAGAAGATAGCAGGAGGGGAAGAATGAAGGGAGGGAAAATCGGAGGGGGAGACGAACCATGAGAGATGATGGACTCTGAAAACAAACTGAGGGTTCTAGAGGGGAGGGGGGTGGGAGGATGGGTTAGCCTGGTGATGGGTATTAAAGAGGGCACGTTCTGCATGGTGCACTGGGTGTTATGCACAAACAATGAATCATGGAACACTACATCAAAAACTAATGATGTAATGTATGGTGATTAACATTACAATAAAAAAAATTAAAAAAAAAAGTCAAGGCTGAGAGAAGAGCGTGAGCAAGTGCAGGGAGGGCTGGAGAGCACCAATTGTCCTGGCCTTCATGAGGGCTGGCTGGCATGGAAGTGTGCAAAGTTCTCCATTGCAGTGGGGATTTTTCTTTTTAATTAATAAGCTTTATTTTTTTAGAGCAATTTTTGGTTCACAGCAAAATGAACAGAAAGTACAGAGATTTCCCATGTACTTCCTGTCCCCCTTTCCCTGCACCATGCACAGCCTCCCCCACTATCAACATCCCCCACCAGTGCGGGATATTTTTTATAATGGACAAACCTATATTGACGCATCATTACCCATAGTTCATAGTTTACATGAGGGTTCACTCCTGGTGCTGTACATCCTGTGGATTTGGACAAATGTATAAGGACATGTATCCACCATTATAGTATCATACAGAGTACTTCACTGCCTTACAAACCTTCTGTGCTCTACCTTTTCACCCCTCCCCTGCCCCACACCCTGGCAACCACTGATCCTTTTACTGTCTCCGTGGTTTTGCTTTTTATGGAATGTCACATAGTTGGAATCATACATTATATAGCCTTTCCACATTGACTTCTTTCACTGAGTGATATGCATTTAAAGTTCCACCATGTCTTCTCATGGCTTAGTCACTCATTTCTTTTTAGTGTTGAATAATATTCCATTGTCTGAAAGTACCATAGTTTATTTATCCATTCACCTACTGAAGGACATCCTGGTTGCTTCCAAGATTTGGTAATTATGAATAAAGCTGCTGTAAACATCTGTGTGTAGGTTTTTGTGTGGGCTTTATAAGTTTTAAGTTCATTTGGGTGACTACTAAGGAGTACAATTGCTGGATCATATGGTAAGAGTATGCTAAGTTTTATAAGAAACTGCTACAATGTCTTCCAAAGTAGCTATATCATTTTGTATTCCCGCCAGCAATGAATGAGAATTTCTGCTGCTCCACGTTCTCACCAACATTTGGTGGTGTCGGTGTTTTGGATTTTGACCATTCTAATAAGCAGTATGATACCTTATTGCTTTATTTTGTAATTCCCTAATGACAAATGATGCTGAGCATCTTTTTATATGCTTACTTGCTGTCTCTATATCTTTGGTGAGTTGTCTGTTCAGATCTTTTGCCCATTTTTTAATTGGGTTGTTCATTTATTTAATGTTGAATTTTACGAGTTCTTTATATTTTTTTTTTGATAACAGGCCTTTATCAGATGTGTCTTGTAAATATTTTTTCCCATTCTGCAATTGTCTTCTCATTCTTTTCATGCAGCAGCTTTTAAAACAGATTCCTAGGCCCTTATCCAGATCAACTTTCTCCAGGAATGGAACCAGGAACCCAGAACTATAAAGAAGTTCCACAAAGGTTCTTAGGCAGGAAGTCCGTGGGCTAACACTGGGAACCACTGATGGTGGTGATGGGGAGATGTAGTCAGGGATACAGGAGATTAGCCTAGAAGATAGATCAGGGCTGGATAAGGAGGTAGAACTTGAATGCCATGCTAAGGAATGTGGCATTCAAGTCCCTTCTTTTTATTTTAAGTCCCAATAAACATTTTAGGCTAAATCTTTTTTTTTTTCCTAAAGATTTTATTTATTTGACACAGAGAGAGAGAGCACAAGCAGGAGGAAAGGCAGAGGCAGAGGGAGAAGCAGGCTCCCCACTGAGCAAGGGTCCCGATGCAGGGCTTGATCCCAGGACCCAGAGATCATGACCTGAGCTGAAGGCAGACGCTTAACCCACTGAGCCACCCAGGCACCACTTTTTTAGGCTAAATCTTATAGGAGATGGTTTCTTGAGGGGACACCAAGGTGTGATCCAACCTTTGTTTTAGGAAGAACACTCTGGTGATAGTATATAGGAAGTATTGGGGATATTGGTGGCATTAGACCCAGTTAGGGAATCATCAAAATATTCATATTCCAGGTGACTGGTTTTAAGTCCCTCAGCTGGGCTGGGGCAATGATGGAGAAAAAAGTTCCATTCACTTCAACGCAACAAGTATTTCTTTAATGTTTTCAGGACTAAGCACTATACCAAGGTTCTAAGGATTCTAAGATGAAATAGATATTGTCCCCATCCTCAGAGAACTCACAATCAAGATTCACCAAAAATAATTAAGTTGAGAATAGAGGGAACTGGTGTGTGGAACTAAATTTTGTCTCCCCCCGCCCCCCCCCCGCCCCCACACACAAATTCAAAGCTCTTACTCCCAACGTGACTGTGTTTGGAGATAGGGGCTTTAAGGAGGTAATGAAAGTTACATGAAGTCAGAAGAGGGGGTCCCTAATCCAGTAGGAATGGTGCACTTGTAAAAAGAGAAAGACATCAGAAATTGCTCTCTCCCTCTGGTACACACAGAGGAAAGGCCATGTAAGGACACAGCAAGAAAGTCCCATCGCAAGCCAGGAGGAGAGGTCTCACCAGGAACCAATCCTCCTGGCACCTTGATCTTGGACTTCCAGTTTCCAGAACTGTGAGAAAATAAACGTCTGTTGTTCAGGCCACCTGCCCTGTGGTACTTTGTTACGGTGGCCTGAGCAGACTAATACAGACAAGTTTAAATTTTATCCACAGGCTGATAATGACAGGACTCAGTTAGGCCATTGATTGTAGATGTCCACAGCTCAGAGGGGACAATCTGGGCTGGTATGAATTGCTTATCCTAAAGACAAATCAGGTGCAGACAGAGTGAGAAAAGGGCCCAGAACCGAGCCATAGGAACAGCAACATTTAAGAGTGATGACTGGGATTGGGAGGAGCTCCTGTTTGCTCACAATGTTGATGTGTTGGTGACTTACATGACATGTGTGCCCCTCTCCACCCTCTTCATCCTCAGAAGGATGATGGGGGAGAGACTGTAGAGTATGTGAAGTGCGTTCTATAGACTTAATTTCTGCTCTGTCCCTTCTCTACTCGCTGCCAGAGCCAACATTTAGATATGGAACTCCTGGAATTTGACATGTTGTTGATTCATGTGTTCAGTAAGTATTCACTAGCTTGTGTCGTCTGTCGGATTCTTGTATTATTATCATTTAATGTTTTATGTAGTGGTGCTTTGCCTTCTTCAGCTAGAACGAAAGCTCCTTGAAGACAGGAACTGTAACTTGAACTTCTTTGCTTCTGCTCTTTATCCTCAGCTGGGGCACACAGCTGAGCTTCCAGTGGGTGCAGGACAAATGTTTGCTTTGAATGATTATGGGAACGATGGTTACATTTAGGTAATCATTTTTTAAGCCTTTGCAAATTACAAATGTAGTTAAAGCAAGATACATTTATTTTAAATTACAGTGTACAGTGTAAGGCATCAAAAGGGTATTAGTAGGAATCACGGTATTTAAAAGACTCCAAAAATTAACAGCTCATGGCAATGGATCTCCCGTATCAAGAAAGAGCTGGGCACAGAGCTAGATTTAAAAAATGAGGGGTGTGACAAGTGTGAATCAGTGATGCATGGCTGTTGCCTGCAGTACTATTTATGGCTCACTGACACCTCTCTGATGGGGTTAAGTATTTACGGTCAGCCTGATTCTCCCCTCTGACTCTGCAGGCTACAGCAACTCACTGGGCGCCCCGAGAAAGAGAGAAAACCTTCCCTCCAGGGCTCCCAGGCAGGGGCAAATGGATCTCCCCTCCCCCTCCTGTATCTGAAGAGGGCTTCCCTCTGAGAGTTTATGGCAGCCTGACCTCCAGCCTCTGGGTTGGAGAATCAAGAGCCGCTTCTGTACTACATAAAAAGGGCAAGTGCATTCATTATTATTATATTATTATACAATGTATAATATATAATAGCGATTATGCTGTCAGCAGCCAGAGTCTCTGACCACAGATCAGAGGCTGGGGTGACATAAATCCACCTAGTGAAGTCTTTGGAGGTTCCAGGTGAAGGTGAGAGGATTCAACTCCATCTATAAAAGGGGCTCTCAGTGAAGACTTTCTTCCACAAGGAACTTTGGAGTTTGAATTTGGGAGGGACTGGGGAGATCTGGACAAAGAGTATTTAGTGTATCTGGGATATGATGCAGAAAAGGCCTCAACCGCCTCTTCTGAGCCCTGGAATGCTAATAGCTCTCATCCTGGCTCAGGATGGAGGCAGATGAGGAGTGACCCAGAGGCCTGCAAAGAGTGAAGGGGGAGCCTTCAACTTCTTGGGTCAGATTCTTTACTGAAAACCTGGCCTGCTTGGGTTTCACTTTCTGCTTTCCTTGCTTACATCAGTGTCTTTGTCTAGGCTTTATCCAGGCCCCCTGCCTGCTCTGGGGTCAGAGGATCAATCGCTGCCTGACTGTGGCTGAACGGGCTCCTCTATGGGGAGCAAGGAGCAAAAGTCAAGGGGGAAGGGGTTCTCTTTTCCCTTTATGCAGAGGGCCATGTGCTAAGTTGTGGAAGCAAGCAAGCCTGCATCTGTAGGTGGCTGGGTGCCTATGCCTGGCACTTAGTAGGACCGTAATCTTTTTGGAATGAAAGAAAGCACATGTATGACAATGCAAGCTTGCACTGGTCTTCTTAGACGGCGCCAGTGTGAATTTCTTCCGTGAAGTAGAAGGAAGCCACCCTAGCCGGCCCAGGCCGAAACAGCCCAGCTGGTCGCTCCCTTTATATTACACCACCCCGACCCTCAGAACTCTGGGACTTTTTAGAATGAAAATAGCAATGGCTTAGAATAGGCTTGCCAGGCATTTGCAAAGAAGTGATTTACTAACAAGGCCTCTACACCCTTTTATCTCTCCCTCTGCCCCACCCCATTACAGTCTCCCCTCGGTGAGCCAAACGCCCCAGGAAGCCCACAGCAGAAAAAGCTCTTGAGAATAGGAATAACTAACCAGAGTGTCATCTGAGCACCTTTTCTGGGGCCAGGGTAATGAGAATTATTCAAATGCAATCATAAAAATGAGGCCATCAGGCAGGAATGGGGTGGGGGTGCGGGGGGAGGAGTGGTGGTGGAGGGAAGGATTCCTCGCCAGCTTTAAGTTTCATGATTTCGGGGGAGTTCTCTCGGGGTGCACGGAAAATTCCCCCTCCTCGCCATCCCCTGAGCCCAGGAGGTCGTGCCAGTTGGCCTCGGTGGTTTGCAGAGAGGACGCGGCGTGGGGGTGGGGTGGCGGGGGCGGGGGCGGTGTCCCCAGTCCGGAGGGCGTCCGCCGCGTCCCTTGGCCAGCGGCGGGCTAGCAGTGCGCGGCTTCCTCTCCAGCGCCGTTCGGCCTCCCGCCAGCAGGAGCGGGCCCGCGCTCGGAAAAGCCTCCAGTAGAGGGAGACACTCCAGCTGCGGCTCCGACTTGGAAGCGCCGGGCCGGGAGTGGGTGGGGGCGAGGGGGGTGGGGAGAGAGGGGGGAGTGGGGCGAGGGGAGGTGTGTGGGGGGGCTCCGGGGGGCGGGTCCCTGTGCCGCTGACGTCCCGAGCAGTGCTGGGAAGTATAGGCTGTGTTGTCACGCCGGTGTCAGTCTGATGAAGATTGGCATCAGGTAAGCTGTCATTCATTTCCATGTCAGAGACGCTTTTGCAGGCGGCGGCGGCGGCGCGGCGGCGGCTGCTGCTGCTGCGGGCGGCTGCCTCAGAGCGCGTGTGTTTTATTCCAGTCCCCAAGCCAGAGTATTATTCATTGCGACAGGGCAAGGAGGAGAGAGGGAGAGAGGGAGGCAGCAGGGAGGAGAGAGAGGGAGGCAGCAGGGAGGAGGGAGGCAGGGAGCAGAGAGGGACGGCGGGAGCGTGCAGAGAGAAGCTGGGGAAGCGCCGGGAGAGCGCGGAGCGAAGCAGCGCGAGCGGCGCCGAGGCCCGGGAAGGAGGCGGCCGGAGCCGTGCGGCCCGCCCGAGCCCCGGCCCGGCCCGCGCGCAGCCCCGCCGCCGCCGCCGCCGCCGCCGCCGCCGCCGCCTCCTCGCCCCGCTCGGGCCCGTGGCCGGGCGCGCATTGTCCGCGGGTGCAAGGAGAGGGGCTGCGGACTCGGACAGCCGCGGGCCCGAGACACCGTGGCGGGCGGGCGGGCGGGGAGCCGTGCGCCGCGAAAGCCGGGGGGCCAGAGAGTAGGGACCGGCGCGCGGGCCGGAGCCCGGGGGCAGGCAGCTCGGGGCTGGGCGCTCCGCGGGCGAGGCTGGGAACCGCGGGCCGGCTCCACGTTCGCCTGCTCCCGGCTTCGGGCGCCCTTTGGGCCGGCGCTTGCTCGGCGCCACCGGCCGGGAGCTGCCTTACGGGCGGCTGCGAGCAGGAGCAGCCCCAGCCTCGGGCCGTGTGACCGGAGTGGAGGAGCCGCGGCCGCGCGTCCCGCCCGGCCTGGGGAGCCAGGGCGAGTGGGGTTTTGCCCGCGGATCGGTGGGGACGGCGCAACTCGAGCTGTGGTTCAGGGCAATCGGGCTCCCAGGGGCCACGCTCAGGGACCCTCGCCCCTGGAGGAGCGATTTGTAGGGTAACTGGCTTTCGGCGGATTGTTGGGAGTCTTTGGCGAGGTCGGGGAGGCGTAGGGGCCCAGGGCGAGGTTTGGGAATAAGGAGCCCTCCTGGCCTGAGAACTAGGACACGAGTTCGTAAAAGGGGGGACGGAAAGCGCCCAACAGCCGTGAGCTGAGGGGGATGGGGCAGAGTCCCGAGTCTGCCGCGCAAAGTTTGCGTTTCTTTCGGGTTGGGCGAGTGGGGTTCTCCTGACTCCCGAACCCGAGGAAGAAACGAGCGAAGCGGGCAGTCCTTTCTGGGGGCTCTGGGCGAGAGAGACCGAGGTTCCTGAGCGGTGGGGACACGGGCTAGGAATGGCAGTGGGGCGGGGGGTGGCCGGTGGTGGTGCAGCAGCCCTGAATCAGGGCTGGGCTTCAGGGCCACGCTAGAGTTGGGTTGTAGGATTCAGGCTGTTTTCAGAAGCGGGACTGAAGAGGGGCTGCTGAGTAGCTTAGGGATCGGATCTACACCCCCGGCCAGAGCAGGCGGCTGGAGGTAGGAGTTGGGGGCCTGGGCTTACATCTGAGGCTGGACTCGGCGGAACTGGTGGCGTTTTTAGTATTTTGCCACGGGATCACGGCTTTTTATTGGGATGAGGCTATTGAAATTTGGGGGAGGGTCGCGCGAGCGGGTCCCCATGCTCCGTGGGTGGAAAAACGTTTAGGCAGGCGATGAAAGTAGTTGATCCGGGCCATGGCAGGCGAGCCCCGAATTTCTGCTGCTTCTCCCCGAAAGCGGATCTGGAGCAGAGGACTTGAGGCGCGCAGGACCCGGTCCTAGGAGAAAGATTCCGGGAAGCGGACAAATCGAAGGGACGTTCTGGGTGAAGCGACAGGGCAGCCTCACAGGGCTCGAAGTGGATCCGAGGACCGACCCTGGCGGCTCTGCGGGTTCTGGAAGCCACTTGGGGGGCTGCGGGCGCAGCGCGGCGGGCGGGTGCGGGTGGCCCGCAGGGACCGCGGCCTGCGCGGGGGGCGCTAGCTGCGAGGTGCCGCATCGCGCCCGGGGAGTCCGGGCTGCGGCCGAGGGCAAGGCGGGCTCGAACTCCGGCGTCCTAGCCGGAGCCCCGGGCTCTAGACCCGCAGGCGCTGCCGGTGCTTCCTTCCCCCCGGCGCAGCGGGGAAGCCCACACGCCGGGCGGCCTGTGTGTTCAGCCTGGGAAACGGGGGCGCTCTGGGTCTTCTGCCCTCACCCCACTTGCCTCGGGGACTTCTCCAGCGTGTTGACTTTTCGGTTATCGAGTGCTCTCCAACTGGTGGAAGCCAAAAGCTTCACATTTTAGGCAGATCTAGGCGACCCTCCCCTCCCCAAAGCTGAGGAAATGATGGTATTCAAACACACGATATATTACGCAAAGCCCTAGCCCCTAGCCCTCTCGCTTACCCTGCCATTCCGGCCTTCCAGAGGCCTCAGGGCCTCAGGGAGAGGGAAGGGGGCCTCCTCCTGTCTCTGGACTCGTGATCTCCCCACTCGAGCTGCACCCGGCAACCCCACTCTATACCCGCATGGCTCAGGCCTAGCTCGGGCGGTGGGAGAGAAGTCCGAACCGGGGAGGGAGGTTATCCCTCTGGCCAACTAGGGAAGCGAAGTGTGTAAGGGGCTGTGCGAAAGGAAGATCTGAAATTTCCTTTTTGCAGTCTTGAGCCCACAGTCCCAGCCTTCCGCACCCCTCGCTCAGGCAGCCAGACGGCGCTGCGGGGACTCAGAAGACGCGGGACCCACGAGTGGCCGCAGCGGCCTCGGGCCTCGGGCCTCGGGCCTCGCGACTGCCCCGCGGGCAGCGAAGCTCCGAGGCTGTTTTTTTTTTTTGCAGGCCTGGAATTCGTGAGCTCTCCCTCCGGGAGCCAGAGGGCGGGAGGGAGCCATGACCCCACGGAGACTCCCCAGTCACCGCCTCCCCTTTGTGAGCGCGAAAGGCATGAAAGCCCAGAGAAAGAGAAGCTGCTCAGAATAAGGGGCAGGGGGTTACTGGAGGGAGATGGGCCCGGCCAGTGCTCACAGTAAAATGCCTCGTGCAAATTGCACTGAAGTGTACCCAACTTGAGACTGGCTGTTTTATGATCCTTTCTGGGAGTTTACTGCTCCATGCTTTTAAGTCTATAGATTGCTTTAAGTTAATGAAAGTGGTGCTTTCAAAAGGGGCTTTTATTGTGCGGCAGTGGCTGGGGTCCCCTTTACTCTTCCAAAATGGGCCTGTTTAAAAAGAGGGAGGCTCCTGGAGTTCCCACGTGGACAGAGCTTGGGGAAGGGTGCCATGTGACAATGAGGATTAATAAAAAATCAATGTCCCAAGTAATTCAGAAAGACGAGTTTACTTCTTTTCCCAGTGCAGGGTCACCTGTGCCTTCTGATACTGCCTTTTGGACTTACACTGAGCCTGACTTTAAGTGCTGCCTGGTGCCTCCCCCTTACACCCTGTCTCAACACTGCTTTATGTAGGCCTGACCCTGTTCAATTAAACTCAAACTGGATTTCAACTGGCTGCCAATTCAAACTGCAACTAAAATATTTACTTGGGGCCCGGGGGGGGGGGGGGGCGGGGGGGGGCTTTGCCTTGCATTTAGTAAGACAAATGTGTTAAAATGTCAGGGAGAAAGGCTGGGAACCTTGAGAAGAAACATGGAAGGCTATTTTTCAGCGCTTTCCCCTTTTTCAATCTATTTGGCACAAAAGGTGAGAGGACAAGGTTTTTGACTAGGTCCTAACACAGAAACTGCAGTGGGGCTGGGCTGTGGCTTTGACCACATGTCATAACCATTTAAACTGTGGTTAGTTGTTCAAAGCTCAAAGCTTCTCCAAGCTGGGTTTCATTAACTCTACACCAGTTGCCTGGAAGTTCAGTAGCAATAAATTGTATAAACACATTTGAAGTAAGTTAGTGATGAAATAAGGAGAATTACTGTCTTGTGAGTGGAGAATCCTGAATTCATGGAGTTTTAACTTAACTGGAAACATACCTCCTCTCCCTTGGCCTTGATGTTTATGGGTGCACCAGAGTGTGTGTTAAATTTCTGTCTGCCATGTCCATCTTCAGCCTGGGACTGTAACTCATTAGGGACCAAGGCATGCCTAGAAAGCAAAAAGGCTGGTTTTTTAAAGGGGGCTCTATTAGCCTGGTTTAGAAACCAAACCAAACCCATCAACCTGACTTCCTTACCCTGGGTGAATGCAACATAAACAGCAGCAGAGCAGGCCAAATTAGATTTTTAAACGTTAGCGGCTTAATAATACTGTGTTGTTAGCAATTGAATTTGTTTTTATTAAAGAAACAACCTATAAAATTTATAGGCTTCCAACATGTTGCAAGATTTCCTTGCTATTTATTTAGTGCCCCCCCCCCAATTCTATCTCCGATTTCAAACTTTTGTTCCTGATTAATTTAAAGCACATTTTCTAAATTAGTTCGAGGAAGGTGAGAAATGCTGTTATAAGTTTTCCTTTTTCCTATGCTGTGTGGCACAAGGACTGTGATGCTGTAAGATATATATAAATGTGTGATGTAATTGCTGGAGGTGACGGCATGTGAAGCCAAGTGTCTGGATCAAACAAAATGCAGATCAGAGTATGGAGAGGGCGAAGCGATGCCACGGAGGAAAAGCAGAGGAAGTTATACGGAAAATGAAATCATCGTGAGCCACCGTCAGCCTTGGTTCTAGCCAACACACCATGCTTTGTATAAAAACACTTCACATGTGATCTGTGACTTATTGAAGATTGAATTATATTGAGAAGCAGAATTTAGAGGGAGTAACTGCCCTGGCTGGTCTCTGGTCAGGATGCATGGCCGGACTTGTTGCGATGGGGATCTGCTAATTTAATTAAATCTAATACCTGGTGGGAAAGGGAGGAAGGAGATAATCAAGGTTGGCAGGTCAGCATGCTGAGCTAGTGTTTAAGCTGAAACTGGGGGGCCTGGTGGTTTTATGCTCTGTTACTGTCTGGCTACATGACTCCAGCGGGTCACCTAGCTTCTGGATCTCGGTTTCTTCATCTGTAAAGTGGAATGTATCGCACGAGTCCCTCATTAGGCTACCGAGGGGCGAATCTTGCATGACTCCCTGACTCCTGCACTGGGTGCGCTCTAAATAATAAAGGAAACGAAGAGAGGCTTCTGAGCAGCAGAGTCACATTCTTCCCTGTGTTTTCTTTCCCTGCCTGATCCAGAGCCTTTCTTTCCCCACAACTCCCAGGAGTTCTGAGACTGGGGGCGAAGGGGCTGAAGGCCTGCCTTTCTTTATATCCTGGAATTTGAAAACCCCATTGCGATCCCCAAATCCCCCTGCACTTTATCAGGAGGGGCAGTTAAGTTGGGGGAACCAGCGGTGCTTCTCCCCAGTGGTGCCACCTGGAAGAGCTTCCAAGCATCCGATAAACGCAGAATCTGACTTATCAGAAATTCAGCCCCTTCCCTTTGTGCCAGCGGAAAGAAGAGGCCTGAGCCTGGACTGGTGTGTGACATCTGGTCGGGCTGGGGGGATGGGCACTGGTCCGGAGCTAGCCGCAGCTTGAACCTCACTTAGCAGTCTCCATGCTAGCAGATCAAAGCAGGTTCTGGGCCAGAAAGCCCAAGAAGTTACACCCAGCACTTACACAAAAGTGTATCCGCACTTGGAGTCTCCTCCTGTTCCCATGCCTGGTATTTCAGTGCTAGCCCTGATACTGGAGACGTGGCTCCAGTGGAATGCTTGCCTTTAATTCTCCCTCATCCATGGGGACGTCTTGGGGGTAATTTTTTCCTCCACATATCCTCCTCCAGCGGTCTTGAGCAACATCTTAGTCTCTGTTCTGATCGGGGGTGAGAGTGGGGAGATGCAGGGTGGAGGTAGAAGGAGCAACGGTTTTGCTAAGGGAATGCATACGAGTTGGAGGGTACAGTCCTTCTCCCAGAGCTTTTTATCCTTCCAGATCCCCCAGGAGTAAGGGAGAAGCAAGCCGTCGGGCAGCTCGGGAAGAGCTCGCGGCTGCAAATGTGCTGTCTTCAGGGGGATCTGCTGTTTGGCTTGGATGCCTCACTGCAGGCCCTGCCTGACTGGGTTTCTAATTACAAG
Organism: Phoca vitulina; assembly: GCF_004348235.1. NCBI lineage: Eukaryota > Metazoa > Chordata > Mammalia > Carnivora > Phocidae > Phoca > Phoca vitulina. The sequence continues at coordinate 899,849 of NW_022589737.1, forward strand.
AAGGCCATTTCTACTAAGACCTATCTCACTAAAAACACATCCCTGTGTGTAATAAGAAACCCTAAACCAGGCAGGATATTTTAAAACTGAAGCAACGAAGATTAGATTAAGTCTCCACCAAACAGCTTCGTTCTCATATTATTTTTGGCTGGAATGTGGAGAAAAGCAGCTGGCCCTGGGGCCTGGAGCAGGATCTTTTGAGGGTTCGGATGGGGCTGGAGTGGGTGGTGGAACTGGTAGTTTCTCTGCTTAATAGGAATGTGGCCAATTTCAGTACAGCTCAGACAAGGTGGCAGAGGCACCCAGCGTGGATGAGGGAGCCCCCCCGGGGTTGGGAGAGGCCAGATCCACCTGGGCCAGAGAGTGGCCTCAGAATCAGCAGATCACAGAGCACCGAGAACACTTTTAAATCCCCCCGCCTCATTAAGATCTAGTCTTTTGTGTTCAGCTCATGCTTCCACTCCCAGTCCTATCCCAGGCCTAGTAAACCCACCCATCCTCCACATGGCCGTTGGAGGAACTTTAATACATTGGGTACTTCTCTGGTTGGAGAGAAGGAACAAATCAGTGTCCAAGATTCCTGGAAATAGAGCCTAGGAACCTGACTTCACAAGCCCTTTTCCTGTCCTGCCGGGGAGAGGCGGCATGGTCTTCATTCATTCCTTTGTTCCTTCGTCCAGCAAATAGTTATAGCCTGTCTCCTGTATGTAGGCCTGGTACGGTTCTAGGCTTTGAGGCTACAAGCAGCAAAACCAAACAGGACAAAAGCATGTAGCACGAAATCCCTGTCTTCTAGGAGCTTGCCGGCTGTGGACAGAGTACCGAGCATGGGCTTAGCCTCAGATAAAACTGCCCCCAGAGCCTAGCTCTGCTAGTTTCTAATTGTAAGAATTTAGACACTAGCTTTTCCACCCGTAAAGGGAGAAATAAAAAAATATAAAGCTCAAAGAATTGCGGAGAGAGCATTTGTAAAGTACCTAGCAGTGTCTGGCATACAGCAGAGGCTCAATCAGGTTCCTTTCCCTCCCCATGTTATTTTGGACGGAGGATCCAGTTGGTGGATTACCCAGCTTCCCCGTTCCCCTTCTTTTTCGCTTCCCCGGGGACATGGCCTGAGGCCTTTCACAGGTCACTGGCACCATCAACAACCGTTGAACAGCCAGTCACACTGTGGCCTGGTGCTGCCCCGCTGCGTGCTGACCCCAGCCAGGGCCGTGGTAGATGTAGACACACAGACCCTGTCCTCAGGCAGTGTGCGGTTTGCGGGTGGACAGACTCAACCTGGAAACACGCAAGAGATGACACACAGATGCACAGAGGTGCCATGAAAATGGGTATAAATCGACTGTTAGAGTAAAGGAAGCATGAGTGGGATGGGATGCCACTAAGTAGTGAGGACAGCGTGGAGGTGAGCTCTCAGCAGGGTCAGTGCAGGGGTGGGGGTGAGCTCTGGCCAAGCAAGGCTGGAGGGGGAGGAGTGGAACTTGAGACCCTCCAGGTCACAGGGCTCATAGGGATTGCTGGGGGCCAACCTGAACTAGAGTGTGGAGGTCAGCCCCTTCCTAGCATGTCAGGGGGTCAGGGGGGCCACCACAGCCTCCAGAGTACCACCTAGGCCTCCCTGGATTGGTGACTGAGGGATTTCTGAGAGGACTTTTCCCGTTGACTTCTCAATGGGTAGAACTTAGGCTAATGACTCAGTACATGAAGCAAACCGACTAATTCCATTCCTGACTACAGCACAACTCTCTTACCCACCATCCCTGCTTTTCCTAAGCTAAGAGAGCAGAGATTATAGGCCCACACCTGGGCCTCTCAGGGCCCATGAAGCTGACCCACATCAGAGTGGTTGGGATGGTGGTGAGAATAACAATTTGAACTGGGAGTTGGAGGATGGTGGATTCTGCTCTAGACCTGGCCCCTGCCTGGCTGTGTGACGTTCAACAAGTGGCTGACCTCTGGGTGTCAGTTTCCTCACTTATCCAATGAGGAGCTTGACCTTGCTCTCAGAGGGCCCCTTCAGCCTGAAGTTCCATGATTCTCTGTTTCCTCCTTCCTTCAATGACTAGGCAGTCATTGAAACCAGCACTGCTACCACCGAGCCAGCATGGTGACACCGCACAGTGGCAAAAGCACCAGGAGGGCTTGGGCCCTGGGTTGCCCTTGTGTTGTTGGGTCTCAAGACAGCAGAAGGCATTGGCTTTGACTTGCCCGATGGCCTTCCTGGCCAAATGGATGGGTCCTAGCAATAGCGGTTGGCTCCACGAGGGCAGCTTTTCAGTCTGAAGACTCACTGGCCTCTTCATCAAGGGTGACGTTTGCCTCTGTTGTTGAGATGGGTGTGCAGTTGGGAGAAGGAACACAAGCTTTGGAGTCAGATTCTGGGTTCTGACCCTGGTTCTACTACTACTGAGCTGGGTATCCTTGGGTATCTCACTTAAGCTCTCTGAGCCTGTTTTTTTTGGAGATATAGTTAGGATAATAATAATACAGAGCATATAGGAGTGCTATGAAAACTCTGGAATAGAGTATCTAAAAATGCTAGGCACATGGTAAGCTCATGGCGCACATTAATTTTCTTTCCTAATAAAGCCCATCCTCAGGCGCTCTCTCATTTAATCCTCTCAGCTTCATGAAGCAGGTGGAATGGGCGTTGCTATATTGTTTGACAGGTGAGAGGAGCTGGGGCTCAGAGAGTGGCTACAGTGGGGGTTCCAGGAAGGGGTGGTGGATGTCCCTACCTGTTCACATTAAATAGGGTGACCCAGGTCTACCTTTTACAACAACGCTCCTTTCTTTAGTCTTTTGGAGACAAAGCAAGCGCCTTGCTGAGCTCTGAGTGCTGCTTGGCCCCGAGGTCCACCTATTCCTCTCCTGAGAATCTCTTTAAAGGAACCAGCAGAACCCATCTTCTCCGTTACCCATACCTTTGTTTGGCCAACTCTAGGGAGAGCAACCAGCTGTTATGGAAACGAACACTTAGAAGATGATCCGTATTTTTACTTTTAGAAGCCTTCAGTTGCATGTGGGGCTGGGCTGGCCTGCACAAGGGGTGGAGGTAGATTTAAGGACGGGGAGGTGTAGTAATGGCGATGGGTGGGGCTGGCAGACTGTAGTGCAGCCCAAGCTGTAAGTCCCCCGGGAGCCTGGGGTGAGGAGAATGGAGGCTCATACCCATGGTCCTCTGACTTGCAATCCCGACAGACACCAAGGGACATTGAGCCCATTAGTGGTAGGGCCTGCTAACTCTGTTTAGGTGTGGGGTGGGCACAGTCTTCCTGATTCCAGGGTAGCACTGTGGGTCTACGGTAGAATGGGGGGGTGGGGGTGGGTGAGCCCCACCCCAGAGGTTCATCTGTTTTCGCTCTGACAGCCCATTGTCATTGAGTGATACTCTGTACCCAGGTCTGTGTTAAGCCTTGGGAGTACAGGATTGTTTCTGCCCTTTCTCAGGTGAGGCCATACTCTGTGTGAATTGTGGTTTTAGTTCCAGGTCAGAGGCTGAGAGAGGCCCAGAGAGGCTCCTGGGTATGCCCAGGGCCCTGTGGTGACAGGTGCTTGTTCTCACTTCTGAGCCCTCCCTGGTGATTCATCTGTCTGTCAGCGAGCATGGCCTGAGCCCGCTATTTAATGCATGCCCAGTAGCATGCTGCGTTGGAATCAAGGCCTTTTTCTCTAGGAGCTATACGATCTTACTGCAGAGCCCAGACAAATTCACGTCAGGCTGGAGATAAGCTGTGTGACCTTTGACATGTCTCTTAACCGTCTTTGGCTCTTAGCATCTCATTTTATACAATGAGGAAGTTACACGAGATTGTCTTTAAGGCCCCTTCTGGGTCTACTATTTATGACTCTATGGCCTATAAATGCTAAAATGTGTGATCCAGACCCCTGGGCACCATGTGTCTGGAGAAGGTGGTGGGACTCTAGGGGATATTTAGTCCATTATTGGTAGGACCTGTCTAACTCTGATTAGGTGAGGGAAATGGAAAAACGTAGCTATAACAGCAGTTGGGCCTCACCTATTTGGATGTGGGGGCTGGAAGAGCTCCTGCTGGCGGGCCCTCTGAGTTTTCTAGTCTTCAGGGGGACCACAGGGACAGAAATCAAGCAGGAGAGCCCAGGGATATGGGAGCTCAAGTCTGCTGCTCTCCTGTGGCCTGTGTTTACGTGGTGGTCTTGCCCTGCTGCCACGTTGGGCGCGCCTCTCCCACCATGCCCTCTCTCAGCTCTGGGAGGAGAGACCAGACTCACAGTGGGGCAGTAGTCCCCTGGGGCACTCCTCACTTGTGTTTGATCTGGAGGAAAGCTAAGGAGCTGGATGGGATTCCCCAGCCTTCCCTGGAGGCTGTTCCCAGGGAAAGTGACTTGCTCCTTGCAGTGGCATAGCTCTCATTGGGAAGGTACCCCAATACATTAGAGCCTCTTGGTGGCAATGAGATAGGGACGGCTACCTCCTGCTAACTTCCAGATTGCTAGGAAGGCCGCTTTCCAAACTGGACATCTGTTCTCCTAGAATACTTTTCGAAGTCATCTCCACTGGCTTTGGAAGGGGAGATGGAAGGAGAACTCCGTTCCCAGGCTGTACTCTGGGGAGTGCCATTAGCTGTTGGCAAGGAAGGAGGGAACTTCCCTGGCATTCTTGTGCACAGAATCGTGGTGCCAGCGTCCCTGCCTGAGCATGGTGGAACTGGACTCTTCCAGGGAGGAAGGAGATGGCTGCCGCAGCTAACTTAGAGATCAAGGGAAGAGAAGGATTTTTCCTGAACGCTGTGATTTTGGGGTAGTTGTGCAAGGCCACAGACTGGGGGCTCCTTCACCACGTGCTGGGAGCTCTCACCTCTTTATCTAGTCATCACCATGCACCTGAGAAAGAAAGCAAGGCTCAGGGCGGGTTAAGAGAGAGAATCTGCTCAAGGTCACAGAGCTGGTTCGGTGTCATTCTGGATCGGCAATCTTTCCAGCCCAGCGTGCTGCCTGCTCTAGGGAGTTGCATGTTTCCGGGGTAGTTGCTGGATTCCTGGCTGCTTTCTTTCTCCATCTCCCTCCCACCCCAGCCCCCCTGCTCCAGGTCATGCGTAATTGATGTAAGATCTAGGGCTCTGGCCCCGATAGGTCATGGGTGACGTGATTGTGGTGTCCCGAGGCAGGACAGTGCACAACAAGCCAAATGCTGGGTTTGAGCCTTGACTCAGCCATGTTTACTGTGTGTCCTTAAAAGCTGGCCCCACTTTCCTCGTCAGCAAAGTGGTGGTGATAATGCATCCTGTCAGGGCTGTGGAGAAGACCAAATGAGTTAATGTACGTGGATGTGTTATGCCCGTTATATAAACATAGACGAAAGCGCCTACACAGTGCCTCACATGTAATATGTGGGGGAGAAAATTGGTTGGCAAAGATTCTATGTTTCTTATTAGTTTAAAGTGGAGCATTCACACAAATATACACATCCTCTCAGACTCACTCACAGAGTGATGACAACCGTGTTTAAGTAATCAAAAAGCGGGCAGGATGGCCCGCCACGCTACCCCATGGCCAGGGCATGAACCCTCTTGGGTGGTTTCCAGAGTCTGGCAGAGGGTCAACAAACCTGAATTCCGTGCCTACTGTGTGTAGCTTTTGCTCCTTGCTGGATGTATGATCTTGGGCAATTTCCTAACCTCTTTGAGCCTTAGTTTCTTCCCTTTTGTGAAATGGGGGAAACAATGGCTCTTTGCAGGGGATTAAATGAGACCACACGGCAGAGAGCCTGGTCTAGTCCCTGGCCTTGAGAAGGTACTCAGTGTGTTTGAGTTCCTTTCCTGTCACTTCCTTCTCACTTGTTGTTCTCACTTACGCTTCCCCATCTAACCCAGTGCAGGGGCCATCTAGGGGCTGGTGTGGGGGGACTGGCCTCGGCCAGGTCCCATCAGCCTGAACCCAGGTCTTCATCTGATAGATTTTTTATTGAGCACCTTCTACATGCCAGACCCTGCAGAGGTCCTGCAGATACGACCGTGAACTAGCCCAGTCCGTGGGGGAGGTGGGCATTGGAGTTCCGTAGGTTATTACTGAAACCATGGTAAGAGCTATAGAGAAGTCTGGGAAGGCACAAGAACATAAACAGGGAGTGTAACCTACGCTGGGGGTCTTGGAGGGCAGCCTTGCATTTCGTCTCTCAGATGAGGCACTTTCTAAGGGAAGAGTTGGCCAAGCCCTCCATCCCTGGGGGCTCATTTTCCATCCCTGGCAAGGGCAGAACAAGGTGAGAGAAAGACAGTGGGCACCAGAAAAATCCGGCTGGGGAGTTTTGCTCCCATCTGAGTTTCCCATCCAGATTGCGTCACAGAGCCGAGGGGATGCCATTCCCACATACTCCCTAGCCCCCAACCCGCCATCATGCTCCTTAAGGGAGTAGCTTTCAGGAGAAGCCTTTAGAAAACAACAGGCGTCCGTTCCCTCTTCTTCCCGAAGCCCTGGCTAGGGCCTTGATAGTGTCTGGGGGTACCTGGTGATGTTCACATGGATGGCTTACCTGAGTCTGATTTCTGGAAAGTCCTCATGGATAGCAGCTGTGAGCTAGGGAGATGGTATTTATTGGAAGATCTGACCCCCTTTCTTTTTTTTTTTTTTTTTTTTGGGATGACCCCCTTTCTATACAGGGGATGGAGTCAACTTCTTGACCTTGTTTCCTTGGTGCATTGCTATAGCCATGTCATCCTTTCAGAAGCACTGGGGACAATTTGTGACAGTTTTTCAGTCTGGTACTTTGTGGGGGGTGGGGTAGGGAGGAGAGGAAGGAGGGGGTGGCCAGAGAGATGAATGGACTTAAGTTGCTAGGGATGTAAATCCAGTTACATAAAAAGAGGCTTTCAAGGGAATAGCTGATGGTGCCGAGTGGCTCCTTGGGTGAGGTTTGGTCCTCCCCTGGGGCTGGCAAAAGGGATTTCCTTCAGGATCAGACAGGTAAGAGTTATAGCCCAGCTTTTGCTCCTTGCTGGATGTATGATCTTGGGCAATTTCCTAACCTCTTTGAGCCTTAGTTTCTTCCCTTTTGTGAAATGGGGGAAACAATGGCTCTTTGCAGGGGATTAAATGAGACCACACAGCAGAGAGCCTGGTCTAGTCCCTGGCCTCGAGAAGGTACTCAGTGTGTGTGAGTTCCTTTCCTGTCACTTCCTTCTCTCTCCCCCACAGTGCTGGACATCAAGGAGACCAAAGTAGCCCTTTTAGGAAGGAGGAGGGAGTGGGTGCAGGAAGACCGTGGGCCTCTCTGGGGAGCACAGCTAGAATGGCCATCTGAGGACACGACAGGCTGGAGACATCGATGTCAGAGCCTGGCTTGGTTTCCCTGAAGGCAGGGGAGGCAGTGTTCTGGGTCTCCTGGAAGAACCAGGACTGCAGAGGTGGTCTCAAGGAGGGCCGTGGCAGAGAGTCAGTGAAACAAGGTATTGGAGACACGGGTGAAGGAAAAGAAGGGAGGGAGGAAATGAACATTTCTGAAGTGTCTGCAATGTGCTTGGCATTGAGCTAAGTACTTTAGTACCCATTGTTTCAATTCTACGAAATTAGAAGCATAGAATCTTAAGTCATGAAATCCCAGAACTGGAACGGACGTCTGTCTATTCCACCCTCTGTATTTTATATATGGAGAATTGAAGCTCAGAGAGAGTCAGAAGCTTGCCTAAGGTCACACAGAAAATCAGCAGCAGAGCTGAATCTGAAAGGTCAGGGCAGTTGGGACAGAGCAGAAAGAGCATAGAGCTTGGAACCAGAAAGACTAGGTGTGACTACAGACACACTTCCAGAAACTCACTTCCTTCCTGTGCCTCAGTTCTCTTAGCTGTCAGATGGAAGAGTAATCCTCCACCCTAGTGGTGGCTGGGACAAGGACATGAGCTAACCTGTGTAAAGCATCAGGTCCTTCCTCTTCCAGCCCTGGCCCCGCTCCACGTGGCTTAAGGCTCTGGCCACACCCACAGGGCCAGCCCTGAGCTTGTCCCACCTCATGCCCCCAGGGTGCTCAATGAACAGAGGGCCTGGGACATTTAGTTATTCTTCAAGTATTTACTGGATGCCTCGAGTGTGTGCCAGACACTGTTCTGGTGCCTGGAATAGAAAGCTGAACAAAACCAGACATACCCTCAATCCTGATAGAGTTCACAGTTGGATGGAGTAGAGAGGCTTTAATAAAAAAAAAAAAAAAATCATATAAATAAACATGAGAATACAAGTGTAATAAAAACTCTGAGGGGGAAGAACATGAAACCCTGAGAACATTTAACAGGAAGGGTTTATTTAGAGACAGTAGGGAAGTGTCTGTCTGAGGAGTGATGTTTGAGCTGAGGCCTGAAGGGACAGTAGGATATCAGTGAAGAAAGGCGTGAGGGGATATTGTGGCTATTCTATCTGTAAGGCCCTGGGGAGAGAAGGGATTGAGAGAGGGCAAGGGGAACCTTGGGAGGGTTTGAGAAGGAATACAAGGAGTCTGACTGTGGACCAGCCTGCAGCTTCAGGAGAGGTGGGAGAACCCAGGCTGAGATTCTGGAATGGAGACCAGGCTCAAGTCTGGCTATAGGCCTGGAGAGAGAAAAAGATTATCTCCAGGCCTCAGTTTCTTTGCTCCAAATGAAAGTAATAGAAGTAAAATCATAAATAGATTGCACGTCCACGGTGGAGAAGAGGGAGGTAAAAATGAACAAACAAACAAGGTCCTTGGCCTTCACCATATGAGTGAACAGTGTCAAATTCATTTCTGTTAAAGCTTCAATGATTTGGATTCATAATTGAATAAAAGCCAAAGTCCTTACCATGGCTGAATCTCCACCTCCCCAATTAACTCCTGTGGCTGTCTCCCTCACCCATCTCCTGCAGCCACACTGACCCCAGACCTCCCTGTGGGGCCTGGAACAAGTCAGGCATGCTGCTACCTCAGGGCCTTTGCACTTGCTGCTCCCTCTGCCTGGAGCGCTCTTTCCCCACATATCTGCCTGGCTTGCTCCCTTGATTTCTCCAGGTTTCCACTCCGATGTCATCCTCTCAGGGAGGGCCTTCCTGAGGACCCTACCTAAAATGAAATCCCTTTTCTCCTATCCCTGGCTCTCCCTACTCCCTTTTATTTTTCTCCAGTACTGATCAAATTTTATTTCTTTTTTTCCACTCCTATAATCCAGAAGAACACTTGCATACAATGAAAGCCCAGTCAATGTTTGTGGAAGGAATGACTGAATGAGGAGAGCTGGTTGCTTGTGAAATCAGTTGTTAGGTTCATATAAGAATGCTTTTTCCCCTCCTCTGAAATGGAGACATGGGATGTCAGAATTGGAAAGAACTCAGTAACTGGTCTTTGAACAACTGTCTCATTTAACCACTGAGGAAACAGAAGCCCAGAGAGGTTAAGGGGCTTATGAAAGGTCACACAACACAGAACTCAGATGGGAACCGAGGCCTCTGAGGTTCACTCCAGGATCTTTCTACAAGGTTTTGGCTTTTTTGCATGACATAGCTCCTGGAGAAGGAGGGGTTTACTCTGTGGGTCCCCAACTTCCAGGGGGGTGGCGTGTCCAGAGGCCTCGGGCTTCCTTGAATTCTCTTCCTGGGGCCTCATTCCAAGATCTCTGTTGCTGCTGTACTTCTCACTGTGAGGCACTTTGGCGCCATCCTTGGGGGTGTTAGTAAAGATGGCTGTCGCCCACTGACAGGCAGACATATTTCTCTCCCCAATTCTAGGAAGTGACATGAAGGACCTGTCAGTCTTCTGTGAAGGTCAATCCACAGGAAATGATTATACAGCTCTTACTTGGTGGGAATCTGCCTAACATGGGGAATAGTGCAAAGATGTATCAGTTTCTGGTCCTGCATTCCGGGAACTTCTAGTCCAGCAAGCATGACAATATTTTATTAACATCAGTATTAATATTAAAATAATCATAATAGCAAACATTCATTGAGCAGTGACTATGTACCAGGCATTGTTCTAAGCACTTTATGCCTTATAACTCATTTAACTCTCACACTCTTTGAGGTGGATGCTTGCATCTTTCACATTTGAGTAATCTGAGGCACGGAGAGGTTAAGTCACCTGTTTTGAGTTACCCAGCTAATAGTGGGCAGGCCAGGATTTGAACCCAGGCAGCCTCTCACCAGGGCTCCTCCTCTTATTCATTAAGTTAAATAGTAGATAGCCCAAGACCAGAATGCAAGACACATCATGAAGCGGTGGGAGTGGGGTCAGCGGGGAGGCTTCAGCACAGGCTGCAGTAGTCCTTGACTACTATGGCTTCCTGGTGAAGGTGCTGCCTGAATTAGAAGAGGTGTGTTTGGATAGCTAGAGAGAGGCTTTGCCCGTTGGGTTTTCCATCTTCATGCCCGGTGAAGGTCTTATCATGGGGCGAGTCCCCTTCTCCCTTGGTGCATGCATACACTTGGAGAAGACAGACCTGAGTGAGACCCTCTACCAGCTGCCCAGTGAGGGCTGGGAGGAGGGCCTGGCCCAGTCTGACCTCCCTCCCCATGGAAACAGTTCCCCATGGGCTTGCGTTATGGGGATTCTGCCTAGATTCCTGGTAAGGAGCCTCCTGAGCAAGACTCTCAGGATCCAGGCTTCTTAAATGTTTGGGGGGAACCTCTGAGAAGATCCTCTAAATGGTCTCCAAAATTGTGGCTATTCTATCTGTAAAATGGGCCAGTAATCCCCTACTGTGGGGTCGTTGTGAATATTTGATGGAAGGAGTGCCTCAAAAGAATCTGGCCCAATTGGCTTCAGTTACCAAGTCCCTCTTCTCTTCTATCCGCTCCCCTCAAGCCCCAGCTCAGCCCAGGCTGGTTTCTCCTGGTCTTAGCCTGGAGCTGGGATGCAGAGAGGAGAGGTTTCTCTGTATGACCTGGCCCTTTGGGGCTGTGTTGGAGGACAGGCCTAAAGCTATTCTTCTATTCAGAGTAGGAGTCATTCTGAAAACGTATTTGCTTTCTTTGGAACCACAAAGCACAAGGGAGCCTTGGTTATAGGATGACCAACCATCTCAGTTTGCCCAGGACAGTTTTAATGTAAAAGTCTCTTGTCCAGTCCCGGGCAACCCCACGGAAGTTGGTCACCCAATGAGTCAGTTGGGAGGGAGAGGATGGGTACAGCTGAGGCTCCTGTACCCACTAAAAGCTGCCCCATTGCTCCCTCCATTTGGCTTCTGAATCTCCCAGTGACAGACAGAAATCAATGGAGGGCTTAGTTGAAAGGTAAAAGGCTTTGGCTTCAGACAGACCAGAATTCAAATCCCACATCTGCTGGGTACTATCAGCTTGACTTTGGCCAAATCTCAGTGTCCTCATTTGTAGAAATGGGGACTTAAATAACTACATTATGGTGCTGTGTTGGGACGGAGCACCCGGCACGTGATAGGTGTAACAGGCGAAGCTATCTGAGCCTTTACTTTTATTCCCAGTGCTGGGGATGGGATGGTAAGAAGGAGCTGCTTCCTTTCCCTCACAGAGGCTGGGCTGGGCCTCCCCAGCTTTTCCAAGTCAGCTGCACTAGGCCTGCTCCACGGCAGCGTCCTGGCCTACCAGCAGCCCCTCTTTGGGGGGTTTTGTGGGGAGAGAGATGGACACAGGTGACCTGCTATTGTCCCTGCCCTTTGAGGCTGGGCTGGTGGCTCAACTCCAGGGCACTTTTAATATTTCTCTTCCTCTTTCCCTGACTCCTTTGATTTTTCAGGAAAATAGGAAGGCTCATTGGAATCAATAAAACTTGCAGGAGGATGTTGGGGAGCCTCTAGTCTAATCTGGCCTCCTCTCAGATGAGGACCTAGGGCCCGGGGTGGTCATGACTCATCTGAGATTTGACCAATGGTTAGGACCCAGAGGGCCTCCTGGCCAAATAGGCTGCGGAATTCTTTAAGCGCTAAGGGATAAGGTACACGAAGGCAGCTTGCACCAAGTCTGTTTTCTTGAAAGTGGATTGTCTGCTCTGTGGATCATTGGTGACACAGCTTAGATTCCTGGCCAGCTACCCTCTACCACTGCAGCCTACTCCTGGGCCTCCTTTCTCTTAATGGAGGGAGAGCTGTGCTCATGGGGCATTGACTTTTTTTTTTAATTAATTTTTTTACATTGACTCCTTTTAATGGTCAAATGAAACTAAGAAGATAGACACCATTTCCAAAGACATTCTAAAATTCACAAAAAAAAAGAGGTGTTTCCTTCAGATTAACTATTTTCCTGATTAGCCACAGTAGTTGACCTTAATGAGTGGGGGGGGCATCAGCAGATTTCATTCACTCAATGAATGGAGTGTTCATTAAGTGCCAATGTGGGCAGGGAACAGTTTCATCCAGAGCAGAGAGTATGAATGGGCTATTACTTTGAGCTGAATGTGTTCTGTTTCCTGTGGGGTTTTCCTCTGTTGCAAATGGATCCTCCATTTGCCTCAAATATATTTTCAATTTATTTAGCACCCACTGTGTGCTAGCCACCATGGAAGAAGACAAAAGATGATAAGATTTGGCCTCTACATGAAGGAGCTTACAGTTTGAGTGGGGGAGATAAGCATGAAAACATGGGAAGTTCAGTTATTTCGGAGGAGTTACATAGCAGTATGTAAGAGTGGTTCATGACAAGAGATATTACAGGTCAGGAGGATTCATTACCAAATGAGAGATACTACTAAGAGTGAGGCTCTCGGAGGAAAGAGAGATCAAGTAGGCTGTGGGGATTGGGAGAGATGTCATGGAAGAGGTGGGTGTGCCAAACCCTTGACACTTACTACCTGATAGCAGGCTTGGAATGTGGGTATAACTGTTCCCATTTTCACATATGGCACAAGCTCAAGAAACACAGCTGATTAAGTTTGGATCAGAACCCAGGTCCCTCTGCATCTAAACTTTTTCCATTAGAAATCCTGTCTCCCATGAGCTGGGCTTTGAAGTTTGAGTAGGCTAGGATTGAATAGGCAGATAGAGGGAAGCCTTAAACAAGGGCATGTGTGTAGGAAGATAATAAGCAAAGACCCCCAGGGCACCAGAGCCAGCCAGCACTGAGGGAGGAAAGGCTCCTGGTGGAGTAAGAGAGCCTCTGGAACTTTGCCCATGCTGACTCCTCTTCCCTGCTTTCTCTCCAGAACCTCTCCTCCCCACACTCAGGAGCAACCTATTGCTTTTGCTGGCTTTGAGTTGGAGGCTGGCTAGGCTGGCATCTTCCAAGAAGACCTAATAAATCCCTAGTGATCATAGTAATGATAGCAACACCAACCATCTCACGCCTGTATAATGCTTTTCCATTTACATAGCACCTTCGCTTGAAACCCAAAACAAACCACAAAGAAAGACATCCTAATGGTTGAGCACAGTCCAGGGCTGCAGGCCATGGCTGCTCAGACTTCAGAAGACAGGCCAAGTACAAGTTCCTCAGGCAGGAGGTGTGCTAATCATTGTGTGTGCTCAATAAACAGTTGTTAAGTGGTTGCATTTTAGGGGAGCTCCACTCCATTTGTGGCTACCTGATTCCAGCACCCCTGCAGAAAGCAAGCAGCATCCCTGGTCCTTCCCTCCTGGAGTTTGTACCTCAGTCTGAGTAGTCTGTTGAAAAGCCTATGTGCATTTTTAGCTACTGAGTTCAAGGTTGAAAGAAATCTGGGTTTTTCCCCTTTGGTTAGGCTCTTTGGGTTCAATTTAATTTTCTATGAGAAATTAAATATATCATATATATGATAAAATTTGCCATTTTAACCATTTTTAGGTATACAATTCAGCGACATTAATTGCATTCACAGTGTAATAAAAACTTTTTTATCTATCTATCTCCAAAACTTTTTTATCACCCCAAACAGAAACTTTCTACCCATTAAGCAATGACTCCCAATTCTGGCCTCCCTTCAGCCCCTGGTAACCTCTAACCTACTTTCTCTTTCTACAGATTTGCCTGTTCTAGATATTTCATATAAATGGGATCATAATATATTTATTCATTTGTGTCTGGCTATTTCACTTAACATAATGTGTTTAGGGTTCATCTATATTGTAGCATGTATAAGAATCTCATTCCTTTTTATGGCTGAATAATAGCCCATTGTATATGTATACCACATTCTGTTTATCTCTTCCTCTGTGATGGACACTTGTGTTGTTTCCACTTTCCAACTATTGTGAATAATGCTGCAATAAATATTGGTACAAGTATCTGTTGGGCGTCCCTGTTTTCAGTTCTTTTGGCTATATATCTAGGAGTGGAATTGCTAGGTCATATGGTAATTCAATGTTTAACTTTTTGAGGAATTACCAACTGTTTTCCACACCATTTTAAGTTCCTACCAGCAAAGCACAAGGGTTCCAATTTCTCTACACCCTTGCTAACACTCATTTTCTGTTTTTGTTTTTGTTTGTTTGTAGTCAATCTAGTAGGTATAAGGTGGTATCTCATTGTGGTTTTGATTTGCATTTCCCTAATCACTCATGATAAGACTTTTTGTGTGCTTATTGGCCATTTGTATATTTCCTTAGAGAAATGTCTATTCAAGTACTTTGCTTATTTTTAAATTGATTTGTCTTTTTGTTGTTGAGTTTTAGGAGTTCTTTATATATTCTGGATATTTAACCCTTATCAGACACATGATTTGCAAATACTTTCTACCATTCTGTAGGTTGTCTTTTCACTCTGTTGATAACGTTCTTTGATGGACAAAATTTTAAAAATTTCAGTGAAGTCCAATTTATATATTTTTCTTTTATTACTTATAGTATTGGTGATATAGCTAAGAATCATTGCCAAATCCAAGGTTTTATCCCTATTTTTTTTGAAGAGCTTTATGGATTTAGCTCTTATATTTAGGTTGTTGATCCTTTTGAGTTAATTTTTGTATGTGGTGTGAGGTAGGGGTCCAACTTCATTCTTTTGCATGTAGAAATCTAGTTCTCCTTGCACCATTTGTTAAAGATACTATTCTTTCCCCATTGAATGGACTTGGCACTCTGTCAAAATCAATTAACCATAGATATACAGGGTTATTTCTGGGCTCTTGATTCTATTCCATTGGTCTATATGCCAAATCTTATGCCAGTAGCACACTGTTTTGATTACTATAGATTTGTGGTAAATTTTGGAGTTGGGAAGTATGAGCTTTCCAACGTTGCTCCTCTCTTTCAGGATTGTTTTGGATATTCAGGGCTTTTCATATGAATTTGAGGAAAAGGCTGTTGGAATTTTCATAGTATTAGTTTTAGATGGCATAGACCTCTTAACAATATTAACTCTTCCTATCCATGAACATGGAATGTCTTTCCATTTATTTAGGTCTTCTTTAATTTCTTTCAGCAACATTTTTCAGTTTTCAGTGTAAAAGTCTTTCACCTTTTTGATTATATATATTCCGAGGCATTTTATTAGATGCTATTTCTTAATGTCCTTTTCAGATTGTTCACTGCTCGTGTATAGAAACATAACTGATATTTGCATGTGATCATGTACCCTACAACTTTGCTGAATTTATTAGTTCTAGTAGCTTTCTTGTAGATTCTTCGGGGTTTTCTATATATAGGGTCATGTCATCTACAAATAGAAAATATTTTACTTCTTCCTTCTAATTTGAATACCTTTTATTTCTTTTTCTTGGGTAATTTCTTTGACTAGAACTTTCAGTCAATGCTGAATAGCAGTGGTAAAAGTGGGCATCTTGTCTTATTCCTGATCTTAGGGAGAACGATTTAAGACTTTCATCACTGCATATGATGTTAGCTATCTACTGCCCTTTAGATGATGGGCTACTCTTAGAGCCCTGCATTGGGTGAGGGTGGGGGCAACCACCTGCTTTATTATCCAACAAATAGATTTCTCCTGAAGGAGAATATCTTAGTCTGTTTGGGCTACTGTAACAAATTACTATAGACTGGGTAGCTTATAAACAGCAAAAATTTATTTCTCACAGTTCTGGAGGCTGGGAAGTCCAAGATCAAGGTGCAAGCAGATTCGGTGTCTGTTGAGGGACCACATACTGGTTCACAGGTTGTCGACTTCTTGTTAGAATCTCACATGGCAAAAGAGGTGAGGGAGCTCTCTGGGGTCTCTTTTATAAGGGCACTAATCCCATTCATGAGGTCTCCACCTTTGTGACCTAATCACCTCCCAAAAGGCCCTGCCTTCTAGTACCATCACATTGGGGATTAGGATTTCCACATATGAATTTTGGGGACACATAAACGTTCAGTCTATAGCAGAGCATCATATATGGAGTCATGTTGAGAGAAAATACCCACTAATTAGAAAATACCAATTTCATGTCAGCACTAATCACACTGTTAAAATGTCAGTTGAACTAAAACTCAAACATTTGTTAAGTTCCCACTATATTGCACACACTTTTATTACTTCATTTAATCTTGCAACAGCCATTGGAGACAGGCTCTCTGTTATAACCACTTCCATTTTAGAGGTGAGAAAACGAATGCTAAGGGGGTGAGGTGGTTCATACAGCTGGTAGGTGTTCAAAGGAAGTTTGGTATAGTGGCAAGTTTCCTGATTTGTACATTGTCTTCATGTTTTCTGTCCAGTAATTCTCAAGGGGAGAGAGTGAGCACTGCCCTTCTTTGTGCAGTGTATCAGAACCTCCCTGTGGGTTGAAGGGTTGGGGAAGGCTTTCTCAAAGGCACCACCACTCCTCAGTCTGTTCTGATAACTTACTCAGGGGTACCCTGTCCCTGGTAGGGATCCACTGCTGCAAGGATCCAGTGTGACTGACAGGGGCTTGCTGTCACTCACAGGTGTGTGTGTGTAGTGGAGAAAAGGTTGAGAGCCACTGCAAACCACAGCATCATCTTTCTTTTGTGATGTTGGTGCTGCCAAATCAGCTAAAGGGACTTGTGGAGCTGCTTCTATCAGAAGGTTCCAAGAGGGAACTCTGTCTGAGGATTGGTAGCGAATTCTTCTCAAGAAGTGCTGGGCCAGGCAACTTTGCCCTACCCCAAAACCTTGTACTGTTAACTCAGCAGTAATCAACACTCTTGGGGAGATTAGCTTTATCAAGTAACTGTAGCCACAGGTACCTGGATAATTCATAGCCAATGGTTAGTTTCTGCCTCAAATTTCTGGGTCACTGGGGCTTTTTAAGATCCCATTCTGGACAGTGTTATGGAACCTGACTAGTGGGCCTGTATGTCTGCCGCAGAAGTGTAGGCAAGAGCCATGGAGTCGAGTCCCGATGGCATGGGGCTGCATCTGTGGGAAAAGCCTAGGTTTTCTGAGTCCTGGCGTTGGGTGCTAATCCTCAGCTTGGATAAGACACAACAGAAATTGCTGTTGATGTTCTAACTGGGACTCCTGCACACAAGAGTCCATATCCACCCAGGGTAGGGGAAGGTTGCATTTTTGCTCTCTTGGTTTTTTAGCTCGAATTTCCTCTTTCTTTTGGCCTCATTTTCTGTGTGAAGGCATGGTTGAATTTAATTCCCTGCCCCTTCTCTCCTGTGTGGAGGAGGATTTGCTGAGAGTCCTCTGCCAGGGTTGGCCATTTTGGTGCCCCATTTATGTTTTCAGCACACATCAGAATCATTGGTTCACCAGACGTCCCTGGGCTGTAGATGGCCATGTGGACAAACCCTACCAAGAGGTAGGTCTATTGAAATTCTGAAAACATACATATAAATAAACAGAACCAAGGGGGGGGGGAGGGGTAGCCTTGCCTCTTATTGCCCCAACAATCAGCCCTCTTTAGATGAAATTCAGCAAGTCTTTATTGTCTCAGTTCAGCTTAGCAAATGTCTGTGTGGTGATTCAGATAAGATGCAGCTCTTGTCTTCAAAGAATTCAAACTCTGCTTGGCCACTCAATTGCAGCGAACTCCTTTCATCCCTTTTTCTCTATCATTCTATGCCCCTTCCTTCTGCCATCCTCCCACCTGTCCCTGTCACCTCCCATATTTTTCCTGTCCCGCAGGCTTGAAACCTTGGTGTCCACCTCACCTTTCCTCTTCTTCACTCTCTGCTTCATCGAGCAACTATACATCCCAGTTTGCCCGGGACAGTCCTGGCTTAAGTCTGCTGTCCCCGTGTAATTGTAATGGCTACCTTTGCACTCTCCAAAGTGTCCAAGTTCGGGCAATAAATAAATGGTCAGTCAGTCTATAACCTTTTAGAGACTAAGGCTGTCTCCTCCCGTCCTTCTCCATTCCTGGCATGTCACTGCCTCGTTACCGCCACCACCCCGGTCCAGACGCCGATACCTCCTGCCTGGATTACTGCAATTCCCTTCTCCCTGCCTTCCTTACTTCCCATGCCTCTCATTTTGCAACCCATTCGGCAAATCATTGCCTGATGAATTCTCTCAAAATACAGTTCTCTGCTGCTCACTTCATTGGTTCCTTGCTGCTTGCAGGATAACAATTCAAACATCTTAGTCTGGCACTTGAAACCCTTTGCAGCTCAGCCTCTGCTTTTTTCTACAGGAATCTCATTTCCTCTCTAATTCGGTTGACGCACTGTCCCGACCCTGCCCTGCCCTGACCACCATTGCTCAGGAAGGTCCGCTTACCTGGCCGTTCCCACAGATGCAAATCCCGTGCGTGTGCGTGTTCTTCAAGCCCAGTGTCAACTCCCGCCTCTTAGGTACAGCATTCTGAGACCAGCCCACCGCTCAGCACCCTCTCCTCCTCTGAACTCCTCAGCCTAGAGCAATTATTGCCTGCACAATCCATTTGGCGTCTAATCATGTACCGCCTCATGACTTTTCACGTATTGCTAGCTTGAGCTTGAGCTGAAAGTATTTGCTGTAATTTCACTTTTCATTCTCAGAGGTCTCTCTTCTCCATCCAAGTGCAGGTTCCTTGAGGACAGGAGCTGTGCCTTATCCTTCTTTTTATTCCTGATGGCACCAAGTGCCTAGTAGGGGTCACATAAAAGACTTCTCAGAAAACCTTAGTAGGTATTCATTTAAGAATGCTAGGACGGGCGGAGACCCTTCTAATCATGTAGTTCAAACTCCTATTTTATGGATGCACCCAAAAATGAAGACAAGAGAAGTCAGAACTTGCTCAGGGGGACCCGGCTAATGCAAGTGGCAGGGCTGGGCTGCAAATCCTGTCACTGAGGCCCCGGGGGACTTTCCCCATCACCAGGCTACTTTCTGTGTGTTGATTTTATTTTGTGACTGGATCACAGCCATTTTCAGGTTTAAGTGGGGATTTAGAAAGCAGAGGGAAAGAAGGTAAGCAAGCCAGGAGGGCATGGCCTCAGTGAAGTCCCAGAAATGGTAACTTGCTTGGCATAATCTTGGGTGGGGGGTAGCAATTAGGTCACAATAGGTCCTCTGTAAGTGAGTTGTGAGGAGGCGCGGGTCAGGGAGGATCTCCAGTCCCATGATTTTGGGTTGTAAAATTTCTGTCACAGCCGAGCCACCTGTCCACACCTCAGACCATTGTCTCAGCTCTCTACCCGCTGTTCAGAAGTTATGGTGTGTGTGTGTGTGTGTGTGTGTGTGTGTGTGTGTGTGTGTGCAGGAGGTGTGGGTGGGGAGTGGGGGACAGCCCAGGAGGGCTGGAAGAGGACATCGGGATGGGGAAGTGCCTGCTTGGAGGCAGCTGGGGCACATTTGCTTTGGGCTAGAAAGAAACCCGACTGCAGTGGTATTGAAAAGTGCCACCAGTAATGCTGTTATATATAGCTTTCAACTTTAATAAGGTGTTGCAAAAACTATGAAAATACATATAACTAAAAACACATTTCACTGGAAGCTTGATCTCGAATCCCTTTCTACTGCTCCTGTGTGGTGCTTCGTGCTGTCAGCAGAGCTGTTAAAACACAATGGAAAGTGGGTAATTGTGCATTATATGGCTTTTGTTTTCCGTTATGAAATATTGACATCCGAAAAGAAAGTGGGATTATGGAGGTGGAGGGCACCGGGGAAGAGACGTGAGAAGGGAGGCCAGGGGATGAGGACAGAGGGTGGGAGAGTAGGCACCTGGCTGCTTCTATTGCAGCGGCTCTCTCCGAGTCTTGGCTTTTCTAGCCATAAACCTGGACAAGTTCGCGCAGCTCACCGGTATGAAGAGGCTCTGAGTTGATAATCAGGGTTAGCAGAGGTCTCTGGGGTCCTGACATAATGTGCGAGGCCAGAGCAGGGGCCACGGCTAAAGAATATGTCTGTAGGAAGTTTGGGGAGATAAAGGGCAAATGAAGTCAGGAAAGAGGTGCTGGAATTGTTTCGAGGGGAAAGCCAGACCAGTGTCTGTGCCCGCGTGCTGCTGGGGGGGATCCTTAAATGATGTCCTTTCACCTGATGCCCGGACGCCCGGCAGGAGCTGGGTCTGGAGAAGCTGGAGACTTGCAAAGGTGCCCTCTGCCTAGGGCACGCTTGTTCCTTCCACAAGTAACAAAAGCCATAAAAGAATAATAACTGCTCTTTATTGAGTGCTATGTGGCAGGTGCTTCATGTACGTTTCCTTACTTGATTCTTACAACAGCCCCACTTTCTGGAGGGAACTGAGGCCAGGTCGGAGCCAGAACTCTCTGCCATGGCTCCCAAGTCTCCAGCCGTCCTTATTTCCAAGGACCACAGGGAGAGAAGGACACTGGGGAAGCACGAAGGAAAGCCACAGCCAGCTGGTCTGGTTTGCGTCGGGGGGAGGAATCAGCATTGGCTGGCAGGGAAAGGAGCTGTGAGCTGAGCTAACTTGGTGGCAGCCCTGCCCCGGGGGGGCCTCAGAGGCACCGGGATCATCGGGGCCAATCCTCTGTCTCCGTACAGGTAACTCGCTTACCTTCAGGGTAACTTCTGCGGGCTGTGCAGCATTGCGGGGTCTGCCATTGGGTTTGAGGGACGACGTGTCTCTCTAGATAGATTACATTTGGTTTGCTCAGAAGGCATTTATGGCTTTATAAAGCTCTTAAATTGGCTCTTTTCCCCCCTCAAAACATTTCTTCAAGCTTACAAGGCCCGTTTTAGAATAGCAATTACCAGCTCCAATATCCCCCAGCAAACTCACGCTGTGCTGTTGTGTATAAACTGCTCGGGACATTTGTAACGCTGCCACACAGTGTATCTGCGCGGCCGCAAGCCCCGTCTGCACCCGGGAACGCCGCGGAGCCCTTCCTCAGCTCTAATTTATGGGCCACATAAAACTCTGTGAAGTTGCCCTGCATCTTTCCGAGGCAAAGTTGAGGTTTTTTACTGTTTCAAGCTGCTAATTTTTACCATTTAAGGCCAGCCTTCTGTCCGTGCCAGTGTGCGTGTGTGCATACAAGTTGGGCACTTTAATTTATGTGCCTCTTTCTCTCCCTGTGATGCTCATAACTTACAAATGTGTCCGGAGTATACAGCCAGTTCTTGCTTCTTACGGGAGGTTGGGCTGCTTTGTCCTGGGCTGCGATTCCCCCGGACCCCCGTCCACAGCCGCCGGTTCAGACCAGGGAGGATGGGGGGTGGGGTGGAGGGGGGTTGGGGGGCCTGGGTGGGAAGCCTGGTGCAGAGACTGACACCGGCCTGGGGACTGGAGCTGGCAGCAATTCGCCCAGCGAACCTGGCCCGGCATCCTTTCCCGTGAGGCCAGGGGCTTCATGAGGGCAGCACCGTGGGGTGTACAGAGTAGGAGGTTCAGAGCGAGGGATGAGGATTTAAGGCTGAAATGGAGAACATTCCCGATGTGCTAGCTTGGGCAAGCCCCTCACCTTTCGGAGTCTCGGTTTCCTCATTGGCGAGCTGGGGGTAGGATTATAAATTATAAATTTCTCACGGGGTGTTACGAGTATCACGTATGCCGATGACCGTGAAGGGCCTTCATAAGCGAAGGCAGTATCCGACCGCGGGTTGGTAGCTATTCCAAGCTCTAAGCTGCTGACGGGGGTCCCCCGAGGAGGGGAACGGCCAAGAGCAATGTGACGTGTCAGGGCTTTCCAAAGTCAAGTCGAAGTGCCTCCACTGAGCCCTAAGTGGAGAGCCGCTGTGTAATGCAGGCCAGGAGGTGGGGGCTCTGCACACTCAGCTCCCCCTTTCCCTCCAGGGTCCTCTGACCCCTTGATAAGAGCATCTCGGCCCCCCTTTCCTGCCCCCCAGGCCAGCTTCCACCCCTAATCTTTCTTGGGAGCAATAATCCTCCCCTGGTCTTTGTGGATGCTTCTCATCAGGAGATAACACGGGCAGGTTTTTCTAGCAATCTCCTAAGAAGGCTGTTATTCGGCAGGTTGTAGGGGGCTCGAGGCAGAGAGGCTTGTAGCTCCTGGATTCATGTCCTCACAGGAGGGTCCTTACCACGCAGCAGAGAACTCGGCCCTCTTGCCCCCCCCCCCCCACCTCACTGGGTTGAGATTATACTGGCAGACAGAACGGGGATGTTCAGCTCCTCCTCAACGTTTTGGTGGGCCCCTAAATCAGAAGACCCCAAATCCCACTCTTCCTTCAGTGTCCCCCGAGCCCTCCTTCCTCCTAAGTGCTTGTGCTGGAATGCTCCCACTTGGATATTTTACCAAGTAATGCAAACTCCATGAGTTTAAAACAGGCTAATTCACACCTTTTTAGTGAAGGGAGAGATGCCGTCACCTATTGATCATCTCCTATATGCCAAGCAGTGGGCAAGGTGCTTGGTATGCTTCAGATCATTTAGTTTTCACTACAAACTCTACTACTAATAATAACTAAAATGCATCCAGCAAGCATTTACTACATGCCAGGCATTGTTCTGAGCTTTGTGTGTGTGTGTGTGTGTGTGTGAATTCAATCCTCACAACACTTCTGTGACATCGGTACTATTGTTACCCTCTTTTTTTTTTTTTTTTTAAGATTTTATTTATTTGAGAGAGGCAATGAGAGAGAGAGAGAGAGAGAGAGCATGAGGCGGGTAGGGTCAGAGGGAGAAGCAGACTTCCCGGCTGAGCAGAGAGCCCAATGCAGAACTCGATCCTGGGACTCAAGGATCATTACCTGAGCCGAAGGCAGTCACCTAACCAACTGAGCCACCCAGGCGCCCTGTTGTTACCCTCTTATATTATAGAGGATAAAACTGCAGCACAGAGAGGTTAAGAAACTTGCCCAAGGTCACACAGCTAGTAATTCTGGAAGATGGGATCAACACCCTGAGAGTCTGGTTCTGAGCCTAAACTCCTAGCCACCACACAAGAAATATTGCCACATCAAGAAAGATGCTTCTTGTTACCCCATTTCATAGGTGCAGAAACTGATTGTCAGAGAGTTTGAATAACTTCCTCATTAATACATAACTAGGAAGAGGCAGAGCCAGAATCTGAACCTTGGTTGGTCTGGCTCCAAAGCCTATGGTCTTTCTGTTATACCCTCTATCCTCTTGCACACTGGTTTAAGGCACGGGTTCAAGACACGTGCTTTTCCTACCTTCAAGTCATAATATTATGAGCAGGTGAGCAATAGCATAAGACTGAAGTTTTTTTAAGAAGATGAGGATGGTTTGGAGCTGAGCAGGCTGGGAAGCAGGAGGAAAGGGAAGGACTTTACAGAGGTGGGGCAGTGACAGGAGAGCAGGTGAGGTCCGGGTTAGGGTAGAGGGGATGGAAAAGAGGATGGGTTTAAGAGCCATTCTGAAGAGCTGATAGAATCTGGTGATTGACAAGATATTGGAAGTCCACCTTAGGGTAGAATCTCCAGCCTGAAGACTCAGTGGATTGACATACTATGCATGAGAATGAAAGCAAAGTTCTTGTGGGACTGGAGTCTCCTTTTTAAAATGCTGACATTGAGGTGCCGTGGAAACATCCAGTGGAGGAGTCCTGTGAGCTATGCCTGCTCATTTCTCCAGCCTCCAAAATGGATTTTGGGTGTTGGGGTTCTTAAAATGTTTGGGTCATGGCCGCCTTGAAAATCTAATTGGAATGATGGGTTCTCTCCTAAGGAAAATATGCCTGCAAGCATGCACACACTAACAGAGGCACAATTCACTGACAGTGACCCAGACTGGAACCCCTAGGACATAGGGACTCCAGGTTAAGAACACACAGTTTAGGGCCTTCATCCTGGCTGAGAGCATCCAGGCTCTACTACCCTTTGGCTGGACCACTGGGTCTGGTTGGGAAGCAGGACGCTGGGCATTGTGAGTACCTCAACTCTGTCTCTGGGTTTTGGGTATTGGGCATGTGGGCCCATGCCAAAATCCTTGGAGGGGGGGACTTTTCCATGTCAAAGTATGTACCTGGAAACAGTGTGGGTGGGATTTCTTCTCAGTCTCTGAGCGGACAGGAAGGTGGGCTTGTGTATCCCTATGTGTACCCTAAACTCGGCCTAGAGGTTTGTTCCTTTCATTCATTCATTCCTTCTGCTGCGCGCTGAGTGTGCATCAGGGGCTGGGCTAGGCATGGAGCTGGTTATGTCCCTGCCCCCTGAGGATGGTGGCTCAGAATTGGGCCTGAAGCAGGGCCTGAGCCTAGGGGACTCTCTTCTGTCAAACTCGCCTTCTGTCCCCACACACCAGACCCCTGGGCTCTCCCCACACCCTCACTGAGTGTTGTATATTTTCCTCACTGAGAAGCTCCTGTCTGTACTTTGCTAACCAGGCCCGTAGGGGACAAGGGTGGAAGGGTGGCTGTCAGGGAGCGTACTGGGGTTCAGAGGTAGTGCAGGAAGAAGATGGTCATGGGGCAGTGAACTCAAACCTGGGTTCTGATGGCCCTGCTGTAATTTCCCCCATGACCTTGGGCAAGCCATCTCTCCTATCCGGGCCTGATTTCCTTCATCACCAGAACAAAGGAACTGGATCTGATCACGTCCATGGTCCTATCCATGTTAATTTTCCATGATAGAGCCACTGCTTGCCTCTATGAAGTAGCCCTGGTCACCAGGAAGGATAAAAGATGGCCCTCCTTCGAGCAGGGGCCCTCGCGCTTAATTACTTAGAGAAAAGGCCTCTCTTTGAATTACTGCTATGTTGGCATGAAGAAGGTACTTCCCTGGAAACGTTGGCTTTTGCCCTGTTGGGTAAGAATATGGTAGCCACTACTATGTGCTTGTTTAAATTTAAACTAAATAAAACGAGATCACATTAAAAACTAAGTCCTTCAGTCTCACTAGCTGTGTTTAAAGTGTTCAGTAGCCATATCTTCCATCACTGCAGAAAATTCTACTGGAAAATGTTACTGTGGGGGATTATCCCCAGGCAGGCCCCCTGTTTCTCTGAGGGGGATAGAGATCTTGCTTAGTTGGGGAAGGCAGGTGTTTAGAGGAGTTCACTAGTAACACCTGGGGAGACCTTGGTCTTCGTGTAATTCATGACATCTTAGGTGGGAGGGAGATGAAATTTCTCAATTCATTATAGCCACTTTGACCTTCAGAGTCATTTAGTTACTGCCTAGGCTCTGGGGGTGGGTGAGCAGCAAACTCAGAGGTTGTTTGTGGTACCCTGTGACTGCCCACATGGATCCTTCCAGTCTCCCCACCAGATCCTGGGGAAGGCACCCAGATCCCTGAGTGGGGATCTCTTTTTCTGGACCCCCATGTGACTGCGGCCCAAGAGTAAATTTCTTCTTATCCACATCTGCCTGAGAGAAAAGCCCTGCCCCAGCCTTCCTTGGGAGGCCTCAGCTTCCCTCAAGGCTCCACCAAGTCCTCAGGCTGGGAGAGTTCTCATGCTAGGGACTTCTTAATAATAAATAACTCCACCTCAGAGCCCCTTCCTGCCCAAAGCAGGGAAGAAAGACCTGGGCCAAGGCTCCAATGGGGGCATCTGTAGGGGTGAGCTGGAGAGTCACTGGGAGAGCACACATCCCCAGGGGTTCTGGTTTCTGTACACTTGGGGTCCATGGGAGAGCTGGGGGTGTTCAGGCAGCAGCTGCCTGTGCACAGAGCTGGGAAGGGGTCATGGTGATCTTGGGGTGACTCATCCTCGCTCTCACTCCATGCTGCCCGGCACACAGACTTACTGTAGCCATCTCCCTGGGCCGCACCACAGCCGTGGGTTGCAGATTGGAGGCCCCTGGGAAACCTGGCTATTACCTCCCTACAAAGCACATTAGCAGCATATTCCTTGGCCTTGCAGGACCAATGGAAGGCCCTCCAGGGAGGTAGCTGGTTCTTTGTTTAGACCTCAAAGACCTGCCCTTGGGTAGGGAGAAGTTTGGGAGAGACTGAGCTTTCCTGTCTGTGTCTGCCAGCCCCATGGTCAGGCTTAGGCCTTGGTGCCCATCTTCTTGGAGCTTGCGATGGCTCTCAAGGCTACTGGCCAGAAGAGAGATAAGCAGAGAGATGATTGTGTCCTCATATGGAAGAGGTCAAATATGCCACCATAATTTCTGTAGCAATGTTCTCTCCAAAGAGGACCAAGAGTGCGGTCGGTGTCTGGAATCCTATTTGCTCCCATCAGCTTTTTTGATAGGCCAGAAAGGCAAAGGTAGGGATGGGGAGCATATGACACCACACCGCATCAGCCAGCCTTTTCAACCTTGGGTTCCCCCATTTGTCTGGTGGCACCTGAGGGGTAAGAAGGATGGTGGGGGGAGTGGCAGGGAGGAGCCATTCTTTCCTTCAAAACCTGCTTTGGGCTCCACTTCAGTACACTCAGTCTTGCCCTTAGTAGGCGGGTAATTTTAGTGCCCAGGTAAATTTTCCTTGAGTACAGGTGAATTTGGGGGATGGTCTTCACTGTTGAGCAAATTCATCGGTGAAGGTCCATCTCATCTCTACTTCCTTTGAGTTCCTTTGACCTGTAACAGGGGCCAGCTCTCAGATGACCTTTATTTTATTATTTTATTTTTTTAAAGATTTTATTTATTTATTTGACAGAGAGAGACATAATGAGAGCAGGAACACAAGCAGGGGGAGTGGTAGAGGGAGAAGCAGGCTTCCCGCGGAGCAGGGAGCCCGATGTGGGACTCGATCCCAGGACCCTGGGATCATGACCTGAGCCGAAGGCAGACGCCCAACGACTGAGCCACCCAGGTGCCCCTCAGATGACCTTTAGTCCTAACCCTATAAATCTGACCTCTGGGCTCCTCAGACGCAGACACCCCCCCCCCACACACACACACATACACCATTGCTGCTCCTCTTCCCCTCCCCTTTCTGTTGTCTCTTTTTGTTTCTTTGCAGGTCCTACTCTCTCAATGTCTCTTTCTCCTCTTTCTCCTCCTCCCCCTTCTTTCCTTTCTTTCTCCTTCTCATTGGTGGTTGTCAAAGTCCCCATCCCCACCCCATGCCCTGGGCCGTCTGTCTGCTCAGCTGCCCAGCCTAGCTCCTCTGTCCTTCATGACTCACCCATGCATTTCCAAGCAATGCTCCCAGGCTTCTAGTCCACTCTAAAGGGGCTGAAGTGTGTCGGTGGAATGCAGGCTGCTCCCACCTTTGTCTGGGTACTCCCTTCTCATCGCAGAACATTCCTTTGTTCTCACCTTCACTCGGGTCCAGGTGCCCCTGCCACCCCCACACACTCATTCAGTACAAATGGAATTTGTTATCCATCCAAGAGAAACCAAATCAGCAAGTTAAATCAGTTATTGCAAAAGAAAACAGTGTGGTATATTTCACTGTCCCACATCACTGATTTGGGGGCTCCTCGGCTCTTTAAGATCTCCTCTCCTTGCTACTCCTATGTCCTAGATAAGACAGAAGTAACTTCCACTCATAGAGGGAACCCTGGGCTGCTTGAGGTACAGCCCAGTTCCAGCACCCATGGCCGTGAGATCTCGGGCAGTTGGCTTACCTCCTGCGGCTCAGTCTTCCCATCTATAAAATAGGGACATGGCCTCTTCGGACTGTGTATGAGGAGCGCACCGCCTTATATTGGCATGCAGTGCACAACGTCAGATCCTGGCTGCTGGTCTCACCATCTCCCAGAGGGCAACTGAGGCAAGGCCAGGGGGTCCCACTGCCAAGGCATTCCATTCTCCACTGTCACAGTCCTTAGTCACGTGAGGAAAAAAGGCAAAGCAATGAGCAGAGATGCTCTTCCAAGGGTTGGAGGCAGGGGAGGGAATAGAAAGGACCTGACCAACTCCATATTTTCCCCTCTCCACTTTGTCTCTGCCTCCCCCATCTGCCCCATCTCACCGAACAGCAGTGGGTTCACCAAGTTGCTCATCCAAAAGCCAGGGATCATCCTTGACTTTGACTTTTTCCTCATTGCCACATAGTCCATCATATGTCCTGTCAGTTCCATCTATTAGATAAGTAAGTCTCGACCAGACCTCTTGTCCCCAGTCCCCGTGCCACGCTGTTGGCCCAGACCTCTGCCATTGCTTGTGTGGCCCGCAGCAGGACCTCCAGCTGGCTTCCTGCTTCCCCTCGTGCCTCCCCTCTTCTCTACCCTGAAGCCAGAGCCATCTCTCAGAGCCTGTGTTGTCCTTCATCAAGGCAGTCACATATTTACTTGTGTGATTAGAGTTTAATATCTGACTTGCCCATCAGATGTGCTCCAGGAGGTCAAGAACAGTGTCTGGGTTGGTCGCTGCGTCCCCAGTGCCCTTGATAGGTAACGGTCGAGCAGTTGCATGAATGGCTGGCCAGGTAGGCACTTGTGTTCTTGCTCTCTCTTCCAGAGGGGGCGTGCCCTGCTAGAGCACTGGACACTGCACATCTAGGGACTCAGTGAGGCTTTGCTGAGTGTACCGGGGTCTCTGAAGTAGAGGGCCTGACGAGGCTCACTTAACTCAGACCACTGGCCTAGAGTCAGGCTGGGGTCACCCGTGTGCCATCATTCTCCTGCTCTCCCCACTCCCCCACAAACCCCCGACTCCATACAAAGTTCTGGAGACTCCCAGAAAATTAGGGAAACGTCCAGAAGATAGGGCAAACCTTGGAGAGAGAGGCAGTGCAAGGACCCAGGTCAGGGTCGCCTGAGCAGGCGTCTGTGGGGTGCGGTGTCATTTGCCTACTCGGTCCCCCTCTGAGCTGTGGTGAGGGAGCCGTGGTACCTGTGTGGCTGCCAAGCTAAAGAATATCTGGGAGATTCACTGGAAGAGGAAGTGTGACAGCTGGAAAAATGGTTATTTTTCATCTCCAGGAGAGCCCCAGACTTAGCCACCTTCCCTCTCTCCCATTGTTAATGGCCCAGTAGATGAAATTCCTCCCTTGAAGGTTTTCTTCCAGAGCTTTCTCTTGGGCATGGCTGGCTCCCTTTAAGTTTCTCTCCTGCCGTGTAGGCATTTCCCCCAAGGGGCAGCCTAGCTTGGCTTTAGTTCGGGATTGGGGAAGAGTATGTGTTTGGTGGGTGGTGGGCTCGGCTGGGAGGCTGGGGGTCGCGAGCTGCCTTGTGGCTGCTCCGTGGGGTCTGGCGGAGCCCCAGCCTCTGGCTGTGACATACAGCCCCCTTCATGAAACCAGACAGAATTAAGCCTTTTGTTTCCTGTTTGCTAGGCCGGCTTAAAGAAAACACAGAGGGTCCCTGCGGCTGGGGCTCCCAACAAGACGGCCTTTGTATTCATTTAATTAATCAGTTAGCTGAGGGGAAGGAGAGGAGGGAAGTTCATGTTATAAATACATGTTTTTCTTTGGCTTTTTTCCCCAAAAGACAGGGCCTGAATGGCATCCCCGAGAGAGCCCCCCATCTCACCCCAGACATGCTGGGGGCCAGGGGCCTGCCAGGCTGCAGCTGTGACACTTCCGGCCCCCACTCCCTCAAGGGGCATTAGGCCTGATCTGTCTGGGTCCTGGGGAAACGTTAAATGCCAATGGGGCGTGGGGGAGGTTAGCCACTGGGCTCTGGACCCCGTTTCCCCACTCCTCACCTCTCCCCTCCAACCTCACATCCCCCTGGATGAAGCACCTGCTCTGCCACGCGGAGGATGTGTCTGTCCCCGAAGAGGCCTGCGTACTGCGCAGGTGTGCCGTGGGGACAAGTCATCGCTTAGGGGCCGAGCGAGCTTGAAACTCTCTGTGTCTTGCCCCCCAGCCCACCACTCCCGAAGGGAAGGTCTGTCCAGGCAGACAGAGCCCTCAACCGCTCCCAGGGGGCACCCTCCAGGGCCCTCCTTTCTTACTCTTCAGTGGGAGCCTTCTGAAGTGCACGGGGAGAGGAAAACAAAATAGGGCTCTGGGGCTCTGGAGAGGGGCTGTCGTTGGCGGGGGGGGGGGGGGGGGGGGGGGGGGGGTGCGTCCTGTCGGATGGACACCCTCAACCCACTTCCATCCCCGCAGAGTGGGTTGTTCCATTAAAGCTTCCTTTGATGATACTATAGAAACAAATGCCTTTGTTTTGTTTTGTTTTGTTTTTTTAGAGATGGGCAAATCCACTCACTGCTCTCTCACCCCCACCCCCAGCTGCCAGGTGTTTTTAAAGTTTTCAAAAACCTTTCATTATGAGGTAAAATATTTGCAATCCCTAAATATATGGCCTTCGTAATGGAATTTGAGGGTGGTAAGTTTTTCCTCCTGAGCTCTTCATTTCAAGTCTTATCTGCAAGCCTCTGGTATCTGGTAACCATGACTCTAGGCCTTCTGGACACACTGCCCAGAAAATCCCCAGCTCTAAGTTGAAGGTAGAGGGTCCAGGGCTCAGACCTCGAGTCTGGCCTGTAAATATTTATCTTGTCTGTCAGGCCATCAGCCAGTATCTAGCCAGAGTGCTACCAACACAGGTGGCATGAGGCCAGCCCCTGCTTCCGTGGCCCTTTAGTGAAACCAAGAGACAGCAGAGGCCAGAAGGACAGAGCTTGTAAAATGTTCTGTGGGGATAGGACGGCGAGGCCTTGGTCTTCTCTCTCCCCCAGCTGAGGAGATCCTTCCCCTCACAACCACTGAGAGGGGCCTAAGGTTCAAGCCACAAACCCAAATGCCCTCCTTTGAGGGTTTTTTTTTTTTTTTTTTTTGAGCACACACAAACCTGGCAGAGCTTTGGGTGGGGTGGTCTTTCATTAGCTAACTAGCAAAATGCCTGGAGTCTTGCATGGCTTGGGTCAGCAAACTGTTCGATTTAACTTACTGTGAGGCTGACTGGGGTGTGTTGTGTGTCCATGTGTGCACATATTTCCTGAAGCAAGAAATAAAACTCAGGACTCCAGAATTTCTGTGTCATCTCCAGGGTAATCTTGTGTCAGCCCCTTTTCCCAAAGCTTCAGTTCCCCAAACCCATGCATCGTCTTCACCATCCGAGCAGGGAGAAGGACAAACCACTGGGGATCCTCTGCCCAGAGGGTGGGTCATAGGTTCAGGAAAGAAAAAAAAAAGTTCCATGCTGCCCTTTGCTTGGGGCTCCTGGAACTGCCTTTTACTGGAGATCCATGAGTTGAAGGTTGGCACAGAGAGAGGTCAGACCCTGGAGAGTAAATCTCATTTTCAGTGGTTTGAATCGTAGAGATGCTGGAGCGGGAAAGAATTCTGGTGCTCAGATGGACAGGGGAAGAAGAAAAAGCCACTCCTTTCCCAGAAGAGGAAGTTTAGTTCATAGCATGTTGGTGGGTGGGCTGAACCATCATGGGGGCCGGGGCTGGTTTTGGTCCCTAGGATGCAGCCAGTGTGGCTGGTGGTTACATCTCCAAAGAAAGGGCCACTAAAGCCATGTTTTTCAAATATTAATGTATAAACGAGTCTCCTGGGCATCTTGTTAAAATGCAGATTCTAAATCAGTAGATCTGAGTGGGACTGAGAGTCTGCATTTTTAACAGGCTCCCCGGGTGATATTGACGCTGCTGGTCTGTGGGCCACCCTGTGAGCAGCAAGGGGTTAATGGATTTATGAGGGCCGTGCTTGCTAAGTAAAAAGTCGCCAGCCTGTGGTCCAGTCATAGGGTGACAAACTCATCCCAGTTTGCCTGGGAATTTCCCAGTGTAATCAGTGAAAGTTCCCCGGACAGTTGACAGCCCTGGTTCTAGACCTCTCCTCCAAGTGTATATGCTTTAAGGGACTCATCCTGTCAGATTGCCCCTATTTATATTGTGAATTAACCCCATTTCTGGCCAGAGGGAGCCCTATGCAACACCGTGAGGCTTGCCTTCCAGTAAACCTCCTCGGGGTCTTTTCTGCACTCCCCCAACAACTTTTCTCCATTTGTGATACTCTTCCAGACTCCTCCAGGCGTGGCTGAAGCTATCTCCTTTCTAGCGCCTCTTCCTGCTTTGAGCTCAGAGGTCCACCTGTGCTCAGTCTAGGCTCTCTGGTGTGATTGGCTATTGTAGAATAATGGCAACCACACAAACAGTCCACGCCTTGTACCTAAAGAACCTGTCTGCAAAACTAGGCCACAAACTAGGATGGGGACTGTGTCTGATCTCTCTTTGAGTGCTCCTGGTACCTTGCACACAATGGCTGTTAATTCTTGGAAGGTCAGAGCTTGTCCCATGTGCTACCATATTCCCTGGACTCAGTAATAAACAGTGCCTAGCACAGAGTCTATGCTTGAACATTACATGTTACTCCTAGAAGGAAGGAGTGAAGTAGAAGATCCTCAATGCATGTTGTTTTTGTTTGTTTGTTTGTGTTTTTGTTTTTTTGAGAGAAAGAACGTGGGAATGGAAGAGGAGCAGAGGGAGAGGGACAAGCCAACTTCATGCTGAGGGCAGAGCCCAACATGGGGCTCGATCCCACGACCCTGAGATCATGACCTGAGCTGAAACCAAGAATCCAGCGCTCAACCAACTGAGCCACACAGGCGCCCCCTCAATGCATGTTCTAATCCTGGATACTTTTGGAGGTCTGGGTTCTTGGCACTTATTTTTGTATCCATTCTGCCTGATACATAATAGGGCTGGTAGAGCTGGATACTTTCCAATGTTAATGAAAGCACGGGGTTCCTTCCCAAGAGGACTGGGAGAGCCCTTGTGAAAGGCATGCCTGAACCCCAAGCTCTAGGTGGCCTGTGTCTCTTCCACTGCCCACCCTGCAGGAGCTCCAATGGTTCTTAGATCCACTGAGGGACAATTAATGCAAAATGGGCTTTGGTGTCCAGCAAGCGAGGCTGGAGGCTCCTTGATGGAGGGCAGGGAGTGATATTTTTGGTTTTTATGCATACTTTGTGACTCCTTTGTTTCTGAATCCAATATTTTATTCTATATTTTATTACATCCAAGTACAAATTCATTTCAAAGCCAGCAGGTGAGTCTCTGGTTTGTGGTGGGGGGAGGGGGGCCTTTTGAACAGAGACTGGGTGATGCTCCCTTGAGTCCTAAATATTTTACCTCTCAAAACAACCCCTACTTTAACATCAGGATCTCTTCCCTTTTCTCCCATTGCTTACCCTACCCAGAACATGTGTGCTGCAACCCAACCTCAGCTCCCATAGATTGCACTACATTAAATGAACATACGTTTATCAGGCACTTAAGATGTACAAGGCATTTAGGAATATCAGAATACAAGTGAAACCTAGCCCCTAACGTCCAGGCTCAAAGAGTTTATCCTCTAACTGGGGAAGTGGTTCGGAAAAGAAAAGTAACAATACAGATTTAAATAATAATGAAGATCGCAATGCAGGGGAGGTCACAAGAAGGGACAGGATTAATTAATTACTAAATGAGTGGCACAGATTCTATGCACTGAGGGGATTCTGGGAAGAAAGAGATGGCTGTGCACTGAGCTGCTCCAGAATGATGGGGCCAGGGCCTTGGTTGGGGTGGGATGATGGAGTGCTCTGGGGAAGGTAGAGTTCACTTCAGCTCAGCAAATATTTATGGGGCAACTGCTGTGTTCCAGGCACTGTGCTGGGCTCTGCAGATGCAGAGCCAAATTAGACCGAGTTCCCACCCTTGAGGAGTCTACAGTCTAGAGGGGGAACTGAGAAGGAAACTCAGGAGCAGGGGGCTGTGGGGGCACCGTATAGGGACACAGATCAGGTTGATGGCTATCCGGGTGGTTGGAAGAAACTGACTTTTGTGAATCTAAGCTGGCTTGAGTAGAAAATAGTCCAAAATGTGGCCAAATGTTGGGGAGGAGAGTGTTAAGCAAGGGATCAGCTTGCACAAAGGCATGCATGCATGAACCAGCATGATGTGTATTTGCAAAGTAAGCAGTTCAGGATTCTGGAGCAGAAGGCATGGTCCATGGAGTAGCAGGAGGTGAGTGGAGGAGCAAGAATGACCAGGTCATGGAGAGCCTTCTGTGTCATCTGAGGAGCTTAAGAGTTTTCATAGAGCCAACGGGGAGCCTTCGAAGAGGCCGTAGGAAATAGCAGCCAAGAAGTGGGCAGGCTCTGGAGCCAGACGCCCTGCTCTGCCACTTGCCTCTGCCTATGTGAATTTGGGTGAATGACTTAATCTCTCAGTGCCTCAATTTCTTAACCTGTAAAAAGGGTGTACAAGTACAAAATAGTACTTCCCTCGTTGTGAGAACTGAGTGAGTTGATCAGCATAAAGTGCCAAGAGCAGTCTTGGAACAAAGAGAATGCTCAATAAATTGTAGCTATTGTTAGTATTAAGGGATTTTAGGCTGGCGAGTGTCTTGGAGAGATTTGTGTTTTAGAAAGATCATGTTGGCAGGACTGAGAAGGCTGGATTAATGTGGATAAGACCGGTGGGAGACCTATTGCAGTGCTCTAGGCAAGCAGTGAGGAATGCTGGATGGAGGCGGTGGTGCTGTGGATGGAGGGGAGGGGCCAGAGTTGAGAACTCTGAAAGGGTACTTCCAAAGGGTACTTTCCATGGAGACTTCTAGGTTTTTACCTTATGTACTAGGTGGATGGGGGTTCCAGCAACTATGCCAGGAAAACCAAGAGAAGAATAGGTCTTCTGGGGGGTGGGTTTATTATTTTCCTCCTCCCTCCCTCCCTTCCTTCCTTCTTTGTTTCCTCCCTTCCTCCCTTCTTTCCTCCCTTCCTTCCCCCTTCCCTTCCTCCCTTCCTCCCTTCCAACCCACTGAGTTCGAATATGTATGGGACCCTTTGCTGGAGATGTCTGTCAAGACACTGAATATATACACTAGAGGACATGGCTGGAGATGGAGATTAGCCCATGGATGGTGGTCAAAGCCATGAAAGTGAATGAGATCACCCAGGGAGAGGATGCAGAGGAAGAAGAGTGGGCAAAGACGGGATCCAGAGGAACACAACATTTAAGAGGTGATGATAGAAAAACCACAGACGAGCTACAGAGAGGAAGGGGAGTTAGATGAATCTGGAAAGGGTGGCATCACCAAACCAGAGGAGTAGAAGGCTTTGTGATGGAGAGTGAGACCACAGATTCAGGTGCAACAACAATGGCAAATCCAGCAAGAGAAGGACTAGAAAGTATTCACTGACTCTGTTGGTGTGAGAGCCGTTGGCACCCGAGGGTGCAGGCAAGAAGAGGGGTGAGGAGTGCATGGGAGGTGAGGAAGTGGTACGAGCACGTGTGTATGGGGCGTGGCTGACCATCAACCTGGCTTTGCCACAGGACTGTTGGATGGGGCGGGAGATGATCTGGGGGCCAGCAATCATCAAGCAAATCCTACATGAGGCCCTTGGATTGGAAACCACTGGAGAGACTTGAGTCATTCATTTTTTTTTTAATTCAACAAATATTTATTGCATAACTACTATAGATTTATAAGTATGCTAAATGGCATTCAGGAATGAACGGGTCTAATAGAAGATGATAAGTATCAAATGATATACTGTGAAATTGAATTAGGAAATATATTTCTTCTTGGGGTTGCCAGGAAATACTTCATGGACAGATGGCTTTTGAGCTGGGCTTGAAGGAGGAGTAGGGTTCTAATGGGCAGTTGTGGAAGAGAGGCATTTCAATAGATAGATGGGGTGTGCAAAGGCCCTGAGGTAGGTAAGTATGGAGCGTAGTAAGGGAACAAGAAATACTCTAATTTATTAAACTGTAGGGTCAGCACCAAAGTAGATTATAAGTTAAGGCTGGAAAGAGGTTAGAGCCCTGGTGTGAAGGCTTTCTGTGTCAGGCTTAGGGATTTGCACTTTATTCTATAGGCTGCAAGGGGCCATTGCAGTTTGGTTTTTTTTTAAGATTTTATTTACTTAATTTATTTGAGAGAGTGTGTGTGCGCGTATAAGTGGGGAGGGGGGAAGGGCAGAGGGGGGAGGAAGAGGGACAAGCACACTTGGTGCTGAGCACAGAGCCTGACATGGGGCCCGATCTCATGACCCCGACACCATGATCTGAGCCGAAATCGAGTCAGACGCTTAACTGACTGAGCCACCCAGGCGTCCCTGCAGGTTTTGATATAAGGAATAAAAAGAGAAGACTTTGCCTTATAGGAGGGTCTTGCTGACACTAAAGTGTAGCATAGATCAGGGCAGAGAGGAGTAAGTTGGGAGACTACTATAACTGGGAATGACAAGTAGTGAAGGAATTAAGACACGTGTTGGTAACGGGTAAGGAGGAAGTGAACGTGGGAGATTAGGTGGGAGTTGGACCAGTAGGACTGAAACTGCCCATGTGGGGATGTGCTGGGCCTGGCTTAGCCAAGGGGCTGAAGTCAAAGTTGGAGGAGGCAGGGTTGGAGTGGTGGTGAGGGAGAAATCACCAAGAATTCCGAGATTTCTATAGCTCGGCAACTGTACAGATTTGGAAGAGAAGGGGTATCATTAACGGAAACAGTAAAGAGAAGAAGATGAGTTGGTTTGAGGGAGGGAGAAGGGACAAGGGTCACACTGAGTTGAGGAGGGCTGTGCCTGAGAAATGGCCATTGCAGGCGGGGCCAGGGGCCCTAGGCTGCCTCAAGCGCAGTGTCACTGGGGTTGTGGGTCAGCAACCAGGTCGCAGGGCGTCGGGAGAGAAGAGGAAGTGACAGTTGTGAGCATGCGCTGCTTTTTCAAACGTTTGGCAGTGAAAGGAAAGAGCGAGATGAGAGGGATAGCACTCCTGAGGGTTAAGACAATAATTTAAAGGTTAAATAATTCTTCCTTTCATATTACAATTTAAGAAATACTTCAAGTCCATTATCTTGCTCCTCTTCACCATATTTAAGGGAGTCAGGCAGGGGCTATTACACCACTTTACAGATGAAGACACTGAGTCTCTGGAGGACACAGGGCCAGTAAAGTGTCATGGGTGGAGTTTTGCCTTCTGGGGAGTGTTTTCCACTGCACTATTGTGCCTAAGGGTCGGTCTGGGGAGAGTTTGTGTGCTTACAGGTCAAGGAGGGCAGCCTGAGCAGAGGGAGAGACTGAAGATACATG
This sequence comes from Phoca vitulina, assembly GCF_004348235.1. Taxonomy (NCBI): domain Eukaryota; kingdom Metazoa; phylum Chordata; class Mammalia; order Carnivora; family Phocidae; genus Phoca; species Phoca vitulina. The sequence continues at coordinate 936,801 of NW_022589737.1, forward strand.
AATACACACTCCCAATTGATGGGCACCGTGGGGTGGAGGGTGGGAGCCCAGGTGGGAACATCCTAGGGAAGGAGGAGGGGGCTCCACTTTTAGGGCAGGAGAAAAGGAGGGGGAGGTTACAGATACAGCATGTTGAGGAAGAGAGGAAGGACATTAGGCACAGAGCCAGGACACTGAAAACACCCAGAAGAAAAGTTTGAAGACATTTATGAAGCAGCATGCCCACAGCACAGGAGTAAGTGGGGCGGGGCTGGAGGATGGAAGAGGAGAACAAGGGGCCTATGGTCCATAGCTCTGGGCTGCAAGATGCAAGGCAGAGCCACCTGGGTTATGAATGAACCAGTGAACAAAGGGCCCCTCTACGAAGGCCCTGCAAGTAGAAATCTTGAAGGTGGGAGGGAGTGTGTCCTATGCAACCCCCATACCTTACACTTTACCCCCGCCCTCATCTCCACTTGGTCTCCTCTGATGTTCTAGGCTGTGATTGCTCATATTCTAGCCCTGGCCCCAGGAGAAGAATCGATCAGCTCATCCCCAAAGTTGAGGTGGTTCAGGATGGAGGTTGGCCCTCACTGGACATGAAGCAAGGTGGTGGAGGTGGGGGCTGGGAAGATGGACCCTGGATGGGTCTTCCCTCTGGAGGTAGGAGAATGAAGACAAGTGGGAGACGCTCTGCCATAGCCTGGCTGGAGAATAGAGAGATGGCTTCTTGTACAGAAAGAGAACCCATGGAGGTGGCCTTTCTATCCGAATCTGTGCCTTTGATCTGGGAATCCGGGAGGGTCCCTCCCATGGGCCCAATGTTTCTTCTTGGCCACTTATTGGCAGTCCTGCATTCTGCTCTTCCTGTCTAGCCTCCCTGACTGGAATCCCAGGAATCTGCCCTCCTTGCTTTCAGGAGGTCATCTCGTCCTGGTGGTTGCAGTCCTTTAGGGAAGGAGCCCATGCTGTTCTTGTTCTGAGGCCAAAGCGTGTTCAGGGCCAAAGGAGGGCCATGACACCTCACGGGTCCCTGCCTCTCCCTTCGTGCCAATGTGGGCTCCAGCCTGTGTGCAGTGAATCAGGTGCAGGCGCTGTGTTGGGGGCGTAGAGCCATGTGGCGCAGACACAGCGGGGCCTTGCATTACTGCTAGTGGAACATGTGGACGAGGTGCTTTGAGGAAATCCCATGCTCACCGGCCACAGTGTTCAGGGTCTCTAGCTGTGGCTGCCTCCCACTGAAGGTGACCAACTGTTCCGGGTCACCTGAAACTGAGGGGTCTCCTGGGATATGGGATCTTCCGTGTGGAAGTCTGGAAAAGTGTCAGGGCACCTGGGACGAGATGTCACCCTAACTTCTCTCCTCTCTCCTACTTCTGGAAAAGTGCAGAGTTCATGGATTTTCCTCCAGGACGATGCCCCTAACACACGTGTAAAAGGATAACCTCTGCAATGTCATGCCACCATGCTTCACGGAGGTGGCTTTGGGATCTGCAGGCCCAGGTTGAAATCTCCTTTCTATTGCTTTCCTAAGTGTGCAAGTTTAGGTGAATTACTTTGTGTTTCTGAGACTCTGTTTTCTTATCTCTAAAATGGAGGTAATATTATCAATCTCACAGGATTAAATGTGAGGATTAAATGAGGCAATGTTCATCAACATCAACATCAGTTGCCTCGCACGGTACAAGGCACTTGTAAGAGAAATCAATAAACGTTAGTTCTCTCTGATTCCTCCCTCACTATCTTTCTGGCATTGGAGTGATACCCATTCTACAGGTGGGGAAGGTAAGGCTGATGAGCAGGAATAGTTGACTCTGGCTCAAAATGGCAGATTCAGAAATCAGCAACAGATCCCTAGTTCCTGACTGCCGTCTTCCTACTTTGGAGTAGACAAGGGTTTCTCTACCTGGAATGTTTCTTGGGTGAGGGGGAAGGAACTGTTTTATTCACTTACTTACTTACCTGTCCATCCATCCATCCATCCATCCATCCATCTATGCATTCAACAAATATTCATTGAGTACCTACTTTGTGTCATCCATACATTCAACAAATATTCATTGAGTACCTACTTTGTATCTATGCATTCAACATCTATGCATTCAACAAATATTCATTGAGTACCTACTTTGTGTCAGGTACTTTTCTAGGTGCTGGAGATTCGACTGCCAACTAAACAGCAAAACATTTGCTGTCCTCGCGCAGCTTACATCCTGGTAGAGGACACACATAATAAACATCTATCTAATATAATGCAAAGTAGTAATAATTGCTCTGAAGGGAAAATAAAGCAGGTGAAGGTGGTAGAGAGTAGCCAGGATATGGGCATCATTCTGCAGGGTGGCTAGGCGAGGGGAGGGCCCTCTGAGGAGGCGACATCTGAGCTGAGGCCTGAAAAAAATATAGCCTGGGTCTCGTGGGCCTGACTTCCCCTCCTCCTGGAGCTCCCAGCTCAGGCCCAGCTGCCACAGGGTGGAGTCAGCTGCGGAGGAGAGACAGTCCGTCTCTGGGCTGGGGCTGCAGTGGTAGATGGGGGTGCAGCTGTTTCTTCAGCTGTCTGTCCACAGTGCTGACCCCTTCGTTGGTCTGAGCTTTTGGGATGGGGGAGGGACCCACACTGGAAAATCAGTTACTGAGGGTCAGATTGTGGTTGAAAATGACATGAAAGGGCTGCCTTGCTCCACCTGGGGACACTACACTGGGGGACAAGTCCCAGTGTATTTGGTTTCCTGCATGGCTCTATTTCTTTGGCATTGCCTTTTCCTTTAAGAAAAAAATAAATAACACCTCTGTTTGGACTGCATGCTAAATGATTTATGAACATTATTCTTCTCCGTTAGTTCTACCTGTAGGAGCTCCAGCCCTCGCAATCCTTTTCATGTTGATTAAGTACATTTGAAAGCAAAAGGAGACTGTCTGCAATTGCTTCACAGTATAGACTAGTGGCTTCCCTGGACTCAGGAGGAATTCCTCATCTTCCCTTCGCAGGAGTTCCTTTGCAGCTGGTTAAGCAGGAGATCAGTCCAGAAACACGTCGTCCGTCTTGTGTGTGCCCGAGGAGGCAGAGGGGTAGCGTTCTTTCTGGAGCTGGTAATTATGAATTTGAGATTCTGGAATCCTCTGAATGGAATCCAGGAGTCAGCCTTCTAGGGCAGGTGTGATTGCACTTGACTTGGCCCTGGCAGGTTGATGCTGGTCAGGAGGAGAGGAGCGTGCTTGTAAAGGGCCTGTCAGAGCTTAGCGTCATCAGGGCACCCCACTGAATAGGGTGGCGAGAGAGGGGAGAGAGAAGGAAGGTCACAGCCCAACCCTCTATATTCCTGGGCTAATGGAAGGTGCGCATGGAGAGGAAGAATGATCCACGGAGCCAGCTCTCAAGCGGAAGGGCCCCTTGGTTGGTTCTATAGTTAGGACGGGACCAATGCCCTTCTCTGGTTCCTCCCCCATCCCTTGTTCATTACTGTGTATGGACAACTTGGGCACACACTTTGTGGGCAGGTGGGTCATTAAGGGTCTGGCGTCAGCACTCACTTTGACTTGGAACGTAGACTTCTACAGATGCTGTTTCTACTACATATTCCGTCTGGTCTCAGCCTGGCCTGGCCCAGGGCTGCCTTCTGCAGGTCTTCGTGTCAAAACGTGGAATAGGACAGCTTTCCCTGAACTCCTGAGCTGCCCCAGAAATCCTGTAAGATTGTCCTCTTTTCTCTGCCACCCTGCCTTCTAGTTTCTGGGCTTTCAAATCCAGGCTCTGATGGTTTATTCAGAATCCCCCATCTTCAAAAAGTTATCGGGCTTCGTGGCCTCCCTTTGTATATAAGCCCTGAGTTCCGTCACACCTGTCACCCCTTTCTGCCCTCTTCAAGGTGACATTTCTTTGGACGTGCCTGGGCTAGACATGACAAGGCTTGGCCTCATCTTACCTTTCTTGCTCACGGGCTGGGTGACTTTGGAAAAGTCACTTCATATCCCTGACTCGAGATTCCTTCATTTATTAAATGGGAATAAGACCATGTGAGAAACAAATGAGATGGTAGTTTTGAAAAATGCTTAGTCAGTTGTCTTTATTGTCTCCTCATGACAAAAGTTCACACAGACCCTTAAAAACATGAACATTAAAAATCCTACCATCTAGCTGCATACAGACTAGGGCAAGGGTGAGATGGAAAACCCAAACCATTTGTGTGGAAACCCAAAGAGAAATGCCAATGGTGCCAACTCAACCTCAGGCCCCACAAAGGGGGAGCCAAGCTCCTCCTGGGTACCAGACACCAGCTTTTTGGGTCTGTTGTCTGTTCCTCATACCGTCCTTGACATGGTGTCATCCCCATTTGAACAGAGGATGGAAACGAGACCCAAAGAGATTATGTTGCCCAAGATCACAAAGTTAGCAAGTTGTAGGGCTGAGAATCAAACCCGAGTTCTGTCCTGACCCTAATGTCCCGCGAGCTTCGCCTCGCCGCCACTTCCAAATCCCTGCCTGCCTCTTGAACCTGTAATTCTGCCATTAGCAATTTATCCCTCAGAGCTAAGCATCCACTCTTTGGATTCTCTTTTGCTCTCCCTCCCGCTCGCTCTCTCTCTCTCTAATGCACACACCGGGGAGAGTAGCCCATGAAGCACAGATTAATGTCGTGAGCTCCTTTCTTCCTGGCTAAGAGAGACAGCCAGAGTAAAATCTCTAAATTGTGGACCTGGGAGGGCAGCTGATCCTGAAAAGGGCAAAAAGGAAAGGCTTGTCCATCTAAGACAAATGTTATCCCCTACCGAGCTGTTCCTGGACTGGCCCTATGTCTGTGTGAGCTGAGCCAAGCCCTGGGACGGCCTGGGAGATCCGCATCCTGCTGTCTGAGCCCCAGTTAACAGCCTCACCATCGTGGAACGCAACCTCCGCCTGAGGGACTCAGGGATGTGGTTAGGCGTCCTCATCCCCTTGCCAATACTCAGAGACACGTGCATGCAGGGCCCCATGTCCCTCACCCTTTGATGTGGAGGGCTCATCCCGGTGAAGCCTCTGTCCACTCCAAGAGCCCCTCTCTCTCCGGAGTGGCTCAAAGGGCCTTTTGAGCGAGGGAACGGGCAGCCTGCCGGCCTGGGAGGGAAGATAAAGGCGTGAGATCCCCGGAGGGCTCAAAGGGTCAGGGGCTGTGTATCTGGTGACTTCTGAATGCAAGTTCCAACAAAGAGAAATCTGTGGTGGGAGAGCCTCAGCGAAGGAAATAAAATCTCCATGAAAACAAACTTTTGTTGGAAGCTTTCTCCTCTTGTTTTGGCAGCGTTGCTAAGTCCTGGAAGGGGAAGGCCGTGTCTTCCGGAGCAGTTGGGAGGCTCTCAGATTGTCCAAATATCAGCTTGCTACTAGGGAACTGTTTTTCTCCCACCAGGAGGACAGGGCTTGGGAGTGAGCGCAGGAGTAATTCGTTTTCTAATCAAGGCTAGAATGAGTAAAAGAAAAGCTAGGGGGCAGCGCAGAGAGCTGTGGACTATGGGTTAGGCCCTTGGTGGACACAGCACTGTGTGTGATACGGTTTGGTGACTCGGGCAGACCCTGGGCCTTACTTGTCTCAGCTGTAAAATGGACACAACTTGCCCAAGGTCTTTCAGCTAGAAAAGCAGGATGTAAACTTCTGTTTTCCAGTGCCTTGTAATTCACGAAAACCAGAGGGTGGAGGTGAAAGGATCTTTGAAGGCATCAGAGGACCACAGGAAGGTCAGATAATTATTATAATATACAGTGTGTGTGTGTGTGTGTGTGTGTTTCTTCCTCTTTATCCCCAGGCCTAGGCAGTCACATACCATGCTCAGTTGTTTGGTTTCTGCATCTTGTTTTGCAAAGAACCAAGGGAATGGTTAAAGAAGGGGCTTTCCAGTCAGTCTGTGCTGCTAACTTGAATCAGTTAGCTATGTTCGGGGATGCTGGGGGCTCACAAGTTTTAGGGAATGCAGAGAATGAGGGCTTCCCCAGCTGCTGAGATGTTTTTATGTTAAGTAAGTATAAGGATACGGTTTTCTCTCTTTCTCTTTTTCTTTTCCCTGGAGTCCAGGGAAAAGGTAAGGATTTGTATTGGTCCAGGCCCCATAAGATTCTTTTTTTGACTCCCTAAGAGTCTTCTTTTGTCCTGCTTCGGGAGAAAATCCTTTACGGTGGCTGTCATCCGGCAGAGCTCAGAGGACTTTGGAGTGGCAGGTAGCCAGCGGGATTAGGAAGGGACTGGGAGCCGAGCTGTGGTTTCGATTCTGCCTGTTCCTGACAGGCTGCTGTGACCCCACGGTGGGCCCTGTTCCTCTTAACCATAGACAGCACCAGAGGGAACGAGAGGGAGGAGGGAGAGAAACTCAGAGCAGTGCTGGCGGAGGGTGAATCCGAATGGGTGCCCAGAGCAGTCCTGGCGGGGGGTGAATCCGGATGTGTGCCCAGAGCAGTCCTGGTGGGGGGTGAATCCGGATGGGTGCTGAGGGGGCCTGAGAGGGTTGGCTGGGAGCCAAGGCGGCTTCCTCTCCTGCAGGCTCCCTCCCCACTCCTTCCCCAGCCAGAAGCTCAGGCTGATGCCATTGACTGCTGGTCTGGGAAGGTGTGTGTGTCTCCCCTGTGCTCTGAGCGTCTCCGAAAACTGAGAAGCACATAAGCTAAGTTCTCTCTTTGACTAGAGGGGCCGGGATGTGTCCGGGTTTGGGAAGGTCTGTCCAGGGAAGCCTGACTGAATTGGCGAAGGCACCTCCTCCCTCCCTTCTCCCTCTGCTGTCCCTTGCGCAGCCTTGCCAGGTCAGTCATGGGCTAATAACAGCACCAGGAACGCTGATGTCACATGGCTGGTTGGAACTGCCTGCGACAGTTAATAGGTGAAGTCTCCCACTGCTGACTGCACGCAGAGTCCACATGGGGCATGTTTAGGCGTGAGTGCGTATGGAGGTAGGTGGGAGGCCTGTGTGTGCCAGCTGTCCTCCTCCCCTCCTCAGCACACACTCATGGGTACCCACGTACGTGCATGCACGCACGCACGCAGAGCCATACACATGTCACACGCACCCAGTCATCGACACCTGCACACACAGAGCCATACGCACACGGAACACAGTCACACACATGCACGGCATCTACGCAAGCTCACGCTGTCAAACCACACACACACTCATACACACACTCATATACACATACACAGAGGCATGCTGGGGATATGAGAGAAATCTTTTCTAGGAGCTTCTTTCTTCCCTCTCCCATTTCCCCCCTTCCCCTCACCCCTGGACCTCCCTCTTTCCTCTCCCTTCCCTGGTCACCTCCTCCAGTTTTATCAGCAGGCACACAAGCCCTGGATGTGTCGGGCCAGCTTCATTCCATGCGGTCTGGGTGTAACATGAGGCGGTACAAAGAACTCAGGGGTGAGAGCCAGACAGAGCTGAGCTGAGACCCTGACTTACCCCCTTAACTGGGTTCATGACATGGCCCCACTGGGCGAGTTGTTTAACCTCTGTAAGCCTCACTTTGCTCCTCTCCAGAAGAGGACTGAAAACACGCTCGTGCGGGGCCGCTGGGGCGCACGCACACGGTGACAGGGGACGCAGGTGCCTGGTGACAGGTATGCCCGGGTAGCATAGGCGGCACGCAGGAAGCGCCCAGGGGATGCCAACTCCCTCCTTTCCCTGTTGTTCCCATCAGTAGATTTCTGCTGCTTGGCCACCATATTGGTGCCTGAGCCAGAAAGGCGGCCTGCCCTGCGGAAGTGTTTGGGGTGTGCTCTGCGTGGACTTTGCCTCATTTATCTGGGGCTGATTCAGCTCTGAGGGAGGAAATAACATGACTGTCATTTACTGACAATTACCCTCTTCCCAACAGCCTGCTCATCCCTTTTACCCAAGTAAGAAGGCTGAGGCACAGAGGGCTTAAGTCATTTCTCTGAGTTCCCACAGCTGGTTAAGTGGCTGGGAACCCAGCTCCCAGCCCTGGCTTTCTGTTGCAGTAGGCAACTTGCAACAGCACTGGGGACACTGGTATGGAGCCCATGCTCAGGCGAATGGCACTGTTGGATCTGACGATTTAATAGGTCATCTGCTTCCCTTCTTAGAGCAGGCTCATTTGGATGGGACATTTCTTCTAACTTCTCTATAAAGATGGACGTGGGTAGAAAGGCATTGGTTCTGAGGACTTGGGCTGAGAGACATCTGAGGGGGCATCTGTGGGAACACATGAGATGAGTGGGGGGAGCTCCATTCAGGTTTGCAAATGCTGGTTGCACACCCACCTCACACTGGGTCCCAAGCTAGGTATTGGGGCTGCAGAAATGAGCAAGATATTGCTCCTGCCTTCAAGGAACTCTAAAGAAGTGAGCAGGGTGGGGGCTCAGGCATGTAAAAAAGATGTATAGACAATGAGGTGAATGCAACCATAGAGGAAAGTACCAGATGGTGCATGGCAGTGATGGGGTGGGGATGGGGACTTGGTCTGGAATTTGCTTGGAGGAGGTGATGGTGGGACAGACCATCCTGAGAACTAGACAGGAGAAGGAGGAAAAGGGCCCTCAGGGAGCCGGGGACAGGGTGCACCACAACATGGAAGTGTGAGACAGCAAGAGCAAGGAGGGAGGGGTGGGCAGGGACAGACTGAGTGCTAAGGCTCTTGGATTATATTTTGCAGGTGATGGGGAGCTATGAAATGTATTGAAATGGGGGAGTGGTGTTGTCAGATTTATATTCTAGAACTTGGCCTCAGCACCAGTGGGAATGGGTTGGAAGGGACCAGACTTTCACAAGCGCATTCAAGATATGTTTCAGTTAGAATGCCTTTGGCTGCCAGTAGCAGCTAATCCAACCCAAAGTGGCTTAAACAGTAAGAAATTCTTTTTCTTACATATTATGAAGCCCAGAACCAGGAGTGCTCTAGAGTTGGAAAAATTCAGTGGCTCAGTGACATCAACAAGCACTCAGATTCTTTCTCTGCCATCCTCCGGTTATCAGCTCTGTTTTCAGACTAACTTTCCTCTGGGTCATACATCACACCAACGTGTAGGCAATTAAAAATAGTAAACTAAGTCATTTGTAAAACTGTGGGGACTGATGGAGGCTGTGGCCAATGGGATTGTGAATGCTCCAGGCCTGTTGGAATTTAAATTAGAAGATTTTAAAAAGCACAGGCAAAATATTTTAAACAAAGTCAAGAGACAAATGACAAACTGGGGGGAAAAAATTGCAACGCACATCACAGGACTAGTCTCCCTAATATACAAAGAGTTCCTAAAAATCAACAACAAAATACAACCCAATAGAAAAAATGGGCAACGGGCACCTGGGTGGCTCAGATGGTTAAGTGTCTGCCTTCGGCTCAGGTCATGGTCTCAGGGTCCTGGGATCGAGTCCCGCATCGGGCTCCCTGCTCCTTGGGAGCCTGCTTCTCCCTCTGCCTCTCTCTCTCTGTCTCTAATGAATAAATAAATAAAATCTTTAAAAAAAAAAAAAGAAAAGAAAAGAAAAAATGGGCAAAGAATTTGAACAGATTATTCACAGAAAAGAAAATACAAATGGCTCTTAACATATGAAAGGATGTTCAATCTTACATGAGAAATTAAAACTATCCTGAGGTAACATTTTTCATTCATCTTTTAAATGGGCAACCATCCAAAAAGTTTGTTATCACACTGTATTGACAAAGTTCTAGGGAAACAGCTGTCTTATAGTGTAAATCAAAACAACCCGTTTAGAGGGCAATTTGGCAATATCTATCAAAATTATCAATCATATGCCTTTTGCCCCAGCAATTTCATATTGGGGAATTGATCCTAAAGATATACTTGTACATATGTGAAATAATATCCACAAAAGTTTATTCTTGCAACATTATTTGTAATAGCAAAAGATTGGGAAGAACCCAAATGTCCATCAGTTGGGGTTAGTTAAATTAGTTAAATTATGGAATATTCTGACAATGGAATACTACACATTTAAAAAGAGGAAGGAGAGGGGTGCCTGGCTGGCTCAGTTGGTAGAGCATATGACTCTTGATCTTGGGGTCGGGAGTTCAAGCCCCACGTTGGAAGTAGAGCTTGCTTAAAAAAAAATGAAATAGTTAGAACTCCTCATATCAGTGAGATCATATGATACACGTCTTTCTCTGAAAAAAATGAAATAAAATAAATAAAAATAAAAAGAGGAATGAAGGCTCTGTCTTTGTACTGATATGGAAAGATCTCCAAAATTATATTAAGCGTAAAACGAAAAAAATCCACCAAGGTGCAGAAAAATGTGCATGAAAGGGGGATAACAAGAATCTGTATTTATGTTTGCTTGGATAAGTGGGGGACAGGAATGGGAGGGAGACATTTCATATAATTTTTTAAATTTTTGAACCATGTTACATATTACCTTTTTAGAAAAGATTTTGTTTATTTATTTTAAAGAGAGAGAACACTTCACACGGGAGTGGGGGGAGGGGCAGAGGGAGAGGGAGAGAATCTCAAGCAGACTCGGCCCTGAGCGTGGAGCCAGATGCGGGGCTCGATTCCACAACCCCGAGATCGTGACCTGAGCTGAAATTAAGAGACAGGCACATAACTGACTGAGCCACCCATGCGCCCCACATATTACCTTTTTAAAAACAAAACAAAGGAAAACCAGGAGCACTGTGCAAATCCCACAAAACATCCGGGAAGAGCTGCTGATTTGCAGCCCTAGGCTCTGAATTATGCAGTGATAGTGGAGATGGAAAGGGATAGATTTGAGAAATGTTTTGTGTTTTTTTTTTTGAGAGAGAGAGAGAGAGAGAGAGCACACACATACATGTGAGCAGAGGGAGAGGCAAATGGAGAGGGAGGGAGAGAATCCCAAGCAGGCTCCACACTCAGCTCAGAGCCTGACGCAGGGCTTGATCCCATGACCCAAAGATCATGACCTGAGCCGAAATCAAGAGTTAGACACTTACCTGACTGAGCCACCCAGGCGCCCTGAGAGATGTTTTTTTTAAAAGAGTGAAATCCCCCTGATTGTGCATAGGAGTGGGAGAGAAGGCAGAGGCCGAATGCAAGGGGATCCCCCAGTTATGGGTAACTGGCAGAAGATGGCATCATTATGAGATGGGGAGACTACAGAGAAGCATGTTGGGGGAAGCAAGGATTCCTGGAGAATCATTTCACTTCTCAACTCAGTCACTCAATTCCTGGGGCCCTACCTTGCCCTATTTCTCCATCCATCCACAGGAGATATTTCTGGCCACAGACTTCTAGTTTGCTGGTGTTCCCTCCTACCAGACACAGGGTATGAATCCCAAGATAGGGTTGGGTCTGTAGGCAGCTCTGGGCAGCATCCTGAGCATGAAGTCTTCCAGGGAGAAGAGGCCCATGTCTGGAGCACTAGGGAGGAGGCCCAATAAGTGGGCACGACAACAGAGATCCCACATTCCTCACTGAGTCAGTGTGTCCTAGAGAAAGGGCAGGTCTCTGCGTTCCATTTCCCATCTCCATTCGAATTCTCTTTGACTCACCATCTGCTGCTGGGGAGGACTCTGGGGCTGTGAGCCTGGTGCTGGGGCATCCCAGAAGATAATGGCCTGTTCTCCCAGGATTAATGTCCACCCAGGGGTGCCGTGGCCCTGACAGCAGTGGGACACATGGAACCCAGAGGAAGGGGAACCCAGAGGCAGGGAGCGCGAGGCAAAATGAACGTGCCTTACGGGACATTCATGTGAGAAGTGCAGTGGGATGGGATGTGTTCAGGGTCCATCTATCCATTTGCTGACAATAGCAGTCCCCTCAGCTGTGGGTCCTGCTGCAAAGCCCCTCTGCAGAGTTGGGGGGCCCGAATGAAAAAGGGACCGAACAAACAGTTAATGGCAGCCGTGCTGTTGGGTGGTGGCGGCATTATGAACTGGTATGTGAAATATGGCCACACTCTTGGTTTTAGTTGGAGCTGGAAAGGATAAGAAGACAATTAATAAATCATTTAGTGCCCTGAGTTTAAGTAACTTATTATTATGGGCTGCATATATTTATTACGCTTCACTGAGCAACATTGGCAAATTTCCTTCAAATGTCACATAATTTGTATGCAATTTGTTTCAGAGGGTTTTTTTTTCTTTTTTTTAATGCATATATAAATTATTAACCTGAATTCTTCAGGACAGATTGCCAGAATCCTAACCCCTCCCCCACCATCCCTTATGAGTCTCATAAAGACTTTCTGTCCCCAAAATGATGACAGGGCCAGCCGAGGGGCCAGGAGAGGATGCAGAGTCCCTTGCTGTCTCCTTGGGCTGCGCTGGGGCAGAGACCTAAATCCTGGCTTCCAAAGCTTTGGTGAAAAGAAAAGAAATCAGGCTGGCAGGGTGGCTCCATCCTTAACTAAAACCAGGGTCCTGTGGCCTCCAGGGCTGGAAGCATTTCAGACGCTGATGACTCCAAAGTGTTCATTTTGTCACTGGGCAAGCCAGGCCCACAGAGGGGCGACAACTGTCTCTCTGTCTCCGAGATGAGCTGGAGAATCTGGTCCACATTTTTTCAGGCCTGATTCTGGGCTGTCCTTGTGTTTTTCTTGGTGGAGCCGTTTAAAGTTTTGGTACGATGAAATCTTTACTTGACTCCTGAATTATTACAGCCCCTCCCCACAAAGATTCTCCTGTGCGGAGCTAGGGATTGGGTCACAGGACAATGTGACTGGCTTGCCCCTCCCCTTTCCAGGTGCCTTTTCGAACATCGGCACAATGTGCATCTACTGAGCACCTAGCGTGTGACAGGTGCTCGTGATGTGCGCGTGTGTGCGTGTGTTGTATCTTACGATGTCCCTGACTCCACAGGAGTCAGTGCCCACGGGGCAACTGAATGAGCCAACCAGGAACGAGCACAGGCAGCTCCTCAAGCTCAACACGACTTACAGGAGCTTGGAAGCATCTCGAAGGAGACTCATTTGGGATTTTCCAGATAGCTAAAAGGCTTACTTCTTAAAATCCTCCAAGGGTGTTTTAAACATCAGCAGTGGACGTCCTCCCCTATTTTCCTGAGTAAATGATCCTGAATTTGACCAAACCTGGTGTGCTGATTCACGAGGCTGCCCCTTCGTGTTCTTCCTGCTCGACCTCCTCCATCACCTGCGTGCACCTCCTCTTTTATTGCTTCTATCAGCCGAGGCCTGAGTATACCAGAAAATGGGTCCTGTTAGAAGCAGGTGTAAAATCAGTCTGAAACAGCTCTAAGTGACAGTCTGGGAGGTTCCCTTCCGAGTAAGGTTCATAAACTTTAGTGGGAAGATTTTGTGACGTGGACTTTGACTGCTCAGAGATTTTTAAAAATGGTTTTCTTTCCAGTATTTTTTATACCATGTTGGATTTATGATGTTACTGACTAGCTTACTCACGCACCGGTAAGGAAGGCGTTTTTGTCCCAGAAACGATGGCCTGTCGGCTGGGAGGCTGTGAATAGAGCGGTAGGCTTGGTAAAAAGCATTTTATCTCTTAGTTTGCTTTCAAGAGGGTCACAGGCAAAGTTCCCTGATTCAGTTATTTTAAGCCACCAGAAGGCAACTTGACTATGAGAGGGGGGCCTCTTGTTTACTGGGGGATTTTGCACATCAGTCTTGGGAAAGCATCTGCCGCGGCCTTGCTCACCAGCTCTGCCTTCCCCTTTACCCCTGGAGGGTGCTAGCTCTTCACTCTGCCAGAGACAGAGCTGCTTTTGTGTCTTCTCCTGAGGGGCGGCCCAGCCTACCTTTCTGCAGCCCGACAGAGGGCCCTCTGAGCAAGTCCCGCCTCGACGGGGCCTTCGTGGTCCCCTCCGTGCACGGGGACAGTTGCCTCTGCCCGCCTCTGTCTGCCTCCGCCACCCGTCAGCTCTTTCGCTGGCGGGTGCCAGGTGGAGACAGTCAGCTGCTCAGGAGAGAGATTGTTCTGGGTAGTTACTGCTAGCAAGGGATCCCATTTTATCTACCTGCCATCGGAGTAATCTGTCCTCTGCTGGAGACACCTCAGAGGAGCAATGAGCAGGTGAGGCACGGCAGATGGCAGGGCAGCCGGGTGACTCCGGGCTGGAGAGCGAAGTGGCCAGCCCAGCTCCGGAGGCCTGGGGCCTGTGCGCTGAACTCAGGAAACCTCCCCCGCCCTCCCCTGCTTCTGGCCAGATCGGGCCTCCTTCAGGAAAGGCACAGTTTTCCTACTCCGTTTGTTCTCAGATTGGTGTTATACCCTGGAGCCAAATTAGTGGCTAAGAACAATTGGAGACAAATGCTCTTGCAGCATCCCGCTGTGATCTGGGGATCCAGGTGGGGACACCAGCCGCGTGGTTGCCTTCTCCACTGAGCCACCCCTCCGCAGAGAATCAGCATCCCAGAACCATTCAGCACAGCCAAATTCCCTCATAATCAGCCTGCGCTGTGCACATCTGCCTAACCTCAGTTAAACAAGCTGGAGCCCTGTTAAGTTATTTATGAAACAATATTCAGGACCAGCCCCCCGAGGCGAGTTAGGAAGTAATGAATGGAAGTGCTATTTGGAGCGGCCTGCTCACCAGGGCCTGTGGCTGGCCTGCCTGAGTGAGTGGCTCTCTTCCCATGGGGGCCAGAGGCTGCAAGGGTCTCCTTGCCATGCCTGCCGTGGTGGTTGTCAGCTTGGCAAGGACTTTAGAGCACCTTTAGGACTAGTCTGAGGGGGAAGTGGCTGACCCTCCACCTCGTCATTATCTGGATGGACCTGCCTGAAGTGGGGAGACCCTCCCTCCTCTGTGGTCCCTACGTATGTGCCAGATGACACTTAACCTCTCAAGCAACTGGTGTCTGTTTCTCCCTTTAGACTCTGGACTCCTTGAGGGCAGGGAGCTGGATTTGTTGCTCATTATTGATCTCCAACCTAGGCAAGGGTCTGACACACTCAAAACACATTTTGTAAATTGAACGAATGGAGCCACTGGCCGGCTTCCAGTCCTGGACTTCCTTGGGTCAGTTTCACCCCTTCTCTCAATCCGTTTCTGCAGGCATGAAATCAGGAGGTTGGAATGGATGATCGCCAAGGTTCTAGCCCGGTCTAACCGGGCAGGGTTCTGACAACCAGCTCTCCCCCCGCCTCTGGGCCCGGCTCCACCAGGATAGGCATCACCCATTGTGGCTGAGGTCCCCTCTGCCCTGGTGACGCTGGCTTAGTCATTCCGTAGGTTTCCAGCCTGGGTCTTGCTCTCTGGTCGCCAGATACTGAGCTCTGCCTGTGCCGTTTTTCCTTAACATATCCTCAGTCTCGTTACTTTTCTCGGTCACACAGTTGAGATTTTCCTCCCAAGTAAAGCCAGATGCAAAATGAGAGCTTGTTGGCACAAAGAGACGCATTCGTTCTGCCCTAGGCTGCACCTCCTGGGTAGGCTGTGCTACTCTTCTTTCTGGCCCCAGACCCCCTCCACCAGGGGAATGGAGGGCCTCTTCATTTCTCCCCAGAAGAAGGTCAACCTGTAGCCCATCATGTCCCTTTATCATGCCGCCTTTACGCCTGCGGTAGAACTACCCTTGCTTTTGGTGAAACACCAACAACCGTAACGGTCATCATATTTACTTGCATGAGAGAAATAATTTTAACTTTTCAAAGTATAATTATTTCACTTCATTTTTACAATATCTCTGTGCTGCCAGCAAAGCAAGAATAAACATCCTGATTCATTTGAGGCCCAAAGATTTATTGGAATCTAGTTCAAGATTTTTTGGAATCTTAGAACTTTCCAGCCTAATGTGAGCCTTGTGAATATCCCCTCCGCTGATTCTTAACCTCTCTGGGGACATGGACAGCCTTGAAATCTTGGTAAAAATGTATAAATCTCTCCACGGAAAAATATACACACAAACACCATTCTGGATAAAATCTCAAAGGGTTTGTTGACCCCTAAAGCCTTAATTAAGATTCCTCTTACCCTGATCCAGCCACTCGGTTCAATAGATGAAGAAACTGAGGCCCAAAGAAGGTCAAAGGCCACATAAGGTCAAAGGGCCGTGAAGACAGGACTGTCTCCTGGGCCCTGACTAAAATTAACTTTCCAACACACCAAGCTGCTCACCGCTGTATCAGGTGAAGGGCCCAGATCCCCTCATCTTGTTCTCAGCTTCCTATTCCCTTTTCCTTTTAGATTCCCTGCAGTGGATGCATGTGACTGTCTTTTACTTCAAACTAGAGGTGGCCCAGCTCGCTACCAGTTGCCTCCTACCTCCTACCAGTTAAAAAAAAATTTTTTTTTTTCTTTTCTTTTTTTTCCCCTAGATTTTGTCTCATTTGTGCAGGACCAGCATTCTGGAATCACCCCGGCTCAGAGGTTTCCACAGGAAAGCTGTCTTTCCTGTCCCTCCGTGTTCTCCCCACTGGCCTTCAGAGACTTGGGGTTCCCTGCTCTCTCTGTGGGCCCCGGGCTCCCTTATCCTCACCTCGGCTGTCAGCAGCTCCTCTTCCTGCTCTTGAACATTCTTAGGCTCTTTTTTTCTTCTCTGGTAGAAACTGAGAGACGTTAGTGATGGCATGTATTTTTTAAAATTGGGGTAAAATACATCTCACGTAAAATTGACCATCTCTACCACTTTTAAGTGTGCGGGTTCAGTGGCATTAAGTACTGTCATCGTGGTGTGCAACCATCATCACCGCCCATCCCCAGAACTCTTTTTATCTTGCAAACCTGCATCTCTGTATCTGTGAAACCATCACCGCCCATCTCCCTTCCCTCCCAGCCCCCCCGCGGCCGCCATTTTACCTTCCATCTCTGTCAATCTGACTTCCCTAGGTCCCTCACGCGAGTCATACCGTTTTTGTCCTGTGGTGACTGGATCAGTTCCCTTAGCACCGTCGCCTCCAGGTTTATCCACACTGTACCGTGTGTCAGAATTTCCTTCCTTTTCAAGGTTCAATGATACTTCATTATATGTATTGGCCACGCTTTGTTCATCAGCTCATCTGTCCATGGACACTTCGGTTGCTCCCCCCTTTTGGCTCTTGTGACTAAAGCTGCTGTGAGCTTGGGTGTGCAAACATCTCTGAGCCCCTGACTTCAGTTCCTTGGGATGTATCCTCAGAATTGGAGGGATTTGTTTAAGGTGTCTTAACTATTCACCGCTCTTCCATAAGTCTGTTTTTATTCTATTCTTAAACTAACATCTGTTGAACAACTCCTGGTCCCACCGGGTCTGTGGCACGTGCCTCAGAGGGCGCTTTCTTGGGGAGTTCTGGAGGGTCTTTCCTGTCCTCTCTCCCTAAAAGGCCCCCTCCACTCCCCAGTCACTTCTGCTCCTTAATGGTGCTGCGTTTTCCTTCTTAGTGCTTATCACCACTTGACTTCCATATATATGTGCATACATAGTTTGTTTGTTTCCCCCATTAGAATGTGAGCTCCATGAAAGCAGGGACTTCTCTGTTCTGTTCATTGTTAATCTTTGATGTCAGGCACAGTGCTGGTACATGTGCTGAAGACATAATTATGACGTTATTATTTTTTTGAAGATTTGTTTATTTATTTTAGAGAGGGGGGAGGGAGGGGCAGAGGGAGAGGGAGAATCTCAAGAAGACTTCCCACTGAGCGGGGAGCCTAACGTGGGGTCCAATCTCCCGACCCTGAGATCATGACCTGAGCTGAAATCAACACTTAACCGACTGAACCACCCAGGCGCCCTAATTATTAAGTTATTATTAACTCAAATGAATGATTGAATGAATGAATGAATGAATGAATGAATGAATGAATAAGCGAGGTACTATTCCTACCTGCAAGGCTCTTCCAGCCAGGTAGGCAGAGAGACACGTTAAAATGGTTCTATGGCAGAATACAGGGGCTGGGAGAGCTAGGTAGTGGGACCTGTGACTGTGGCTCTGGGACGGCCCTGGAGAGAGGACCCTGGAAGTACCTGCATGTACGGGGCAGATTTTTCCCTCAACATTGTTAAAAAGGCCCGTGTGACTGAGTAGCTTTAAATTCGTTTCCTGCCAGCCTCCCTACCACCTCATGACATAACACTGTCATCATCAGTCTCCAGGCAAGGAAACCAAGATGGAGCCAGACTGGGGTGCCTGGGTGGCTCAGTTGTTAAGCATCTGCCTTCGGCTCAGGTCGTGATCCTGGGTCCTGGGATCGAGGCCCGCATCAGGCGCTCTGCTCAGCGGGGAGCCTGCTTCTCCCTCACTCCCCTTGCTTGTGTTCCTTCTCTCGCTGTGTCTCTCTCTGTCAAATAAAGAAATAAAATCAAAAAAAAAAAAAAAGAAAGAAAAGAAAGAAAGAAAGAAAGATGGAGCGAGATTAAGGAACTTGCCACGGCCATGAAGCCAGCGAGTAAGACGGGTTTAGAGTCTGACTTCTTTTTCTTTCTTTCGTCAGTTATTTTTCTCTTCCTTATTAAGTTTCTTTTCACAAATTACAAAAGTGGTGGTGCTCATTGCCACCAGAAACCAGGCAAAGATATGCTACAAATGGTGCACCTTCTCCCTCTGGTCCTGCTGCCCCGTCAGCACCAGGGTGAACACGCCGGCCAACCCTTCCATGCTGCCTCCGCGCTCACACAAACACACGCAAAGGGATCAACTCACTCTAGAGTTTTCTCTGTTCTTATAAAAATGGAGCCACTCCACACACATCCTCTGCTACTTACTTTTCCCATTTTGAACACCATGGCCATCTTGTATGGCAAAAGATGTAGATCTACTGCATTCTTTTAATGACTTCATTTATGTACGGTATGGTTGTACCGCAGGTTATGCAAGCAGTCCCCTACTGGTGGGCATCTCGGTTGTTTTTCACTTTTTCCCACAATAGATCCTTGGGCACTGCTACTTTTTCCCTATAGGATACATTCCCAAATTGGAGCTACCTGGCCAAATTCTATGTGTATTTTTAATGGTAATAGACACTGTATACTACTTTTCCAAAAGGTAGTAGCAACCCAATGTCATGCTTTTAACCACTGCACTTTCTAGGCCTGACTGACTGTCCCCACCCTTCTTCCCTTCCTGCGTTTCCTCAGAGCCCAGTACCCTTGGACTCATCCCAGCCTCTTCTCACCTGACTTAGGACTCTCCAGGAAGGCAGGAGGGACACCTCTTCCTTCTCTCACCTGTGGCCGTATGTGGCCCTGGGCAATGCTTTGTCCTCTCCCTTGGCCAGTGAGGACTGGTGGTCAAGAAACCTGGATTATAGTTCTAACTCTGTCGTAAACCAGCTGTTTGACGTTGGGCAAGCCACTTCACTTTTCTGTGTGTTGGTTTCTTCATTCATAAATTGAAGGAGGTTGGGCTGGGTGACCTGTAAAGCCCTCCCCCTCTCCAGATGACCTTTTTAGTTTGAGACACCCACAGAGCCGGATCCCAAGTGGAGCACTGGGGTCTCTCTGCTCTCTGGGTGTGGCGGGGAGTGGGTGGGTGCTGAAGACAGGACAGAAGAGCCTTTCTACTGCTAACTTCCCTCAGAAGGCCTCCCTGTAGCTTTGATTGCTGGTTCTTAATGGGTAGGCTGGGGATTCTGGAGCCAGACTGGGACAGACCTGGGTTCGAACCCAGCGCAGCTATATTCCAGTGGCATAACCTTGGGCCTCTTGCCTCACCTCCCTGCACCTTGACTTCCGAATCTGTTAAATGAGCAAGATAAAATGGCCTCAATATTCTGGAGCAGCGCTGTCTAATACAACTTTCTGTGATGATGGAGATGTACTTTATCTGAACCTTCCAGTAAAATAGCCACTAGATACATGTCGAGCACTTGAAATGTGGCTGGTGAGGCTGAAGCCTGAATTTTAAATTTTCTGTAATTTTGATTAATGAGGATTTGCATTTAAAAAGCCACACGTGGCCAACAGCTACCTTGCTGGACTGGGCAGCTACAGAGGACGAAAATGAGGTAGACGGATACAGTGCATAGGAAGCACTTAGCTAGCCCAGGGTCTGGCACATAGTAAGCACTCAATAAATGTTTGCTATTATTAGGTATTATGTGTCTTGCTTTCCAGCCCGCCACACCTCGTGGCTCTCAATGACACCCCATACTGGCTGTCCCAGAGTCACCTGGGGGAAGGAGGGGGAGGGGGGAGGTGTTGCCGCCATGGTGCATGTCAGTAATGAGCCTTGCACTAAATGTTTCTGGTCCGCTACTTTCCCTGGAGGGTCATGTGAGCCAGAGTGGTATGTGGCCTGCTTTGCAAGTGATTAACATGGTGTAAGCAATCTGCATAGAGAGAAAAAACCCTCCGTTGGTATTCCATTATTCTATTAGAGTTTCAGAGCCGGGATTAAGTGGACATGATTTCTTCCTATGGGCCATTAATTTTGTTTTATTGCTGGTCTGATGGCCATTACCCTTTTTTGCCAATGCATTCCCCCATTAGGTTTGTACAATTAACAAAATATGTGCTGTTAGGGCTTTGATAGGAACAGTGGGATGGAAATAAAGGGTGGGGGTACAGCCGCCCTGAGTTGGGGTGGGGAGAGGCCGGGCCCAGGGGTGGGGCCGCAGGAATAAAGGGGGGTGGGGCTTCTTCTGCACCTGCCCGGTAGCCATTGGCATTCCAGGGAAACTGCCCGAAGACCTTCTCCGCCTTTCACCAGGCTAAGGGTGGAGTTGCCCAGGTGAGAGGGAAGGACACGAGGCGGGCCTGCCCGGTGGGACTGGCGTTTTCCTGAATCCCATCCTCCACCCTGCACCTGGCACAGCACAGCTGAGAACACAATGAGCCACTCACCCCCGTGCTGTCACCTTGAACCCGAAACTCTGCTGTAGGCCGAGTAAGTCAGCCTCTGGGGTCTGGCCCTGTGATGGGAGAGACTTCCAGGCTGACACTCGCTTTCTCTCAGGGCAGACAGAGGGCCTGTGCATGGTTAAAAGGGGGTGACTGATCCTCGACGTCACCCGGTGATTGCCACATGGAAAGGCAGGATTGACATTGTTAGGTCGTTCGGTCTTTGGAGAAAACATAGAAATATGGATTGTTAAAATGTGAAATCTCCCACTTTTTAGATGTTGGCAGAATTTATAAAAATGCCGTGGGGCACCTGGGTGGCTCAGTCGGTGAAGTGTCTGCCTTCAGCTCAGGTCATGATCCCAGGGGCCTGGGATCGAGTCCCGAGTCGGGCTCCCTGCTCAGCGGGGAGCCTGCTTCTTCCTCTTGCTCTGCTTCTCCCCATGCTTGTGCTCTCTCTCCCTCTCTCAAATAAATAAATAAATAAAATCCTTTAAAAAAAAGAATTTATAAAAATGTCAGACAAGCAAGAGTCAGCGTAGGGGCGGCCAGTTGGCACCCTCTGTCAGACAACGAGGGAGTCATTGAAGGGTTTTAAGGAAGAGTGGACATGATCAAATTTGTGTTCCAGAAAGATCCTCTGCTGAGGGGAGGTGGTAGATGGGCAAAAATAGGGCGAGGCTAGAGGCCAGGGGACCAATTAGGGCCTGGGAAGAGAGAGGCAGGTCACCAACGACACCAAGCGAAGGAGAGCAGGGATATTCCTGACAGAGAATCAGCAAGTCGTGGGGCTTGGTGTATTCACACCTCAGAGGATGTCCACAGGGCCGGGAGGTTGCTCTATGAGCGGATCCTCCGTTCCCTGAGGGTTTGCGTCTGCAGAGGGCCCTGTGGCCCTGGGAGCCCACACCTCACTCCCATCCGATGTAGACAGATCATGAGTGCCTCTCATTCCTTCTGCCACGTAGGAAAGTCTAGGATGAGCCCACCAGTGCCCACATTGCTTACAGGGTTTTACATGCATACCTGTACTTACAGGTACAGGCCCAAGATTAGAGGCTTGGGCCCGGGCAGGGCCTGCGGAGCGTGACTGAGGGAACTTTTCCAACTCCTCTGTTACGGGGCGACCAGTAGTGCCTGTGGCCCTGTGGGGGCTGAAGACAGGTGTGGAATGAGCATCAGTCCTCACCAGGCTTCAGGAACAGCTTTGTGCTACCCGCAGTGCTGGGTGGGATGCATCTCAGAGTCAAGTGTTTAGTGCCAGGCAATTTTATCAGTGTTCAATTACCTAGTTATTGTGTAATTTAGAGCCTGGTGGTCAGGGCCTACCATGCTGTAACTGCCAACCTCATTCAACAAATGTAAGCAACCACAAGCTGTTGTCAGGTGATGAGGGGAGCACAAGGGGAACAGAGAGGAGACTCAGCAATGAGGTGGGGAGACCCAGGACATGCTGTCTGGATGGATGGGTGGTCCTTCAGGGGTTTCCTTCTGGAATGGTCTATTCACGTTTTGTCTTTCTCGGAAGTTTTGCTCATATGCCCATGGAGGGGTTTTCAGAGAAAAGAAGGATCCTGAGAGACTCTTGGTGTCCAAGAATGGGTTTTCGTAATTTGTCCTCATCCCAAAGGTCTGGCTGGGGCAAGGGCAGAAACGCTTTCATGGGCAGTGGGATGAATGCAGAAGTCCTCAACTTTCTTGCTTTGTCTCTTTCTCCTTTTCTGTTCAGCTGCTGCCAGCCCTTAACTCTTAACACTTAAAAACAACAATAGCCCTCATTTATTATTATTATTAATATGTTCCAGGCGTTGCACAAAATGCTCTCGATGCATCGTCTCATTTAAAGATGCTACTATTACCCCCCTTTTAAAGATGAGAAAATTGAGGTTCATAGAGCTTAAGGTTAGGTAAATGTTGGACCCAGGTTTGGACCCAGAACTCTCTGACTCCCACATCTTTATTCTTAACCAGGGTGATATACTGAGCTACCTTAACACAAGACTTAGAGCCCTCCCTGGAGGGTTAGTCTGGGCAACCTCCAAGGTATGTAGATGTCAGATGGAATTTTGGTTTAAGGATTATCTAGTAGTCTAACCCTATGATTTCGCCTATGGGGAAACTGAGGCATGGAGGGGTTAAAGTTCCTTGTCCAAGATTGCACATTAATGACAGGGTGAGGAGGGCATGAACCCATGTCTGGTTGACACCCCTCTGTTAGGGGTGCTCTCTCTGTTAGACTCATGGCCTCGCTAAGCCCCCAGCTCATCTCTCTCCACCCTCCCAACTTACCGAGGCGTGCTCCCTGGGTGCTGCTCAGCTCTCCTGGAGCGTGTTCTGCCCCTCTGTCTACGTCGTTCCCAGACAAACATGAGCATTCAACAATTCCTCCCTCATTTATCATTTCGCCAATTTCCTCATATTAATAAACGTGAATGGTCAATTTCATTTATAGTTCCATTTTATTTTCATGGTGAATAAGACAGGCCTGAGTTTCAATTCTGGCTCCATGACGGCATGGCTGCTTATGTGAAGGCTTTTGGCATGATCGCTCTCCTGCCAGGACCACCAGCTGCTGGCTTTGGAAGGCCCTAACATACATGGCACATAGGGGTTCCCCAGCCTGTGTCCACGGGTAAGCGCCAAGTTACGTAGACCTTTCCACGGGTGCGTGGTCACGAGTGAAAAATAAGGCCAGTATGGAGAGGTTGCATGTTCACATATGTGTGCACACACGTGTGTGCATGCGCACACATTTGTGTGTGTGTGTGAGAGAGAGAGAGAGAGAGGAGCAGAGAAAGAGAGGGAGAGAGGGAGTGCTTTCCACGATGCTCTATTTTTTTTTTTAATATTTTATTTATTTATTTGACAGAGAGAGAGAGAGCACAAGCATGGGAAGTGGCAGGCAGAGGGAGAAGCAGGCTTCCTGCTGAGCAAGAAGCCCGATGTGGGGCTCGATCCCAGGACACTGGGATCATGACCTGAGCCAAAGGCAGCCGCTTAACTGGCTGAGCCACCCAGGAGCCCCTCCATGATGCTCTATTTATGCTCTATTCAATTCAAAAAATGGTCTTTGTTGCTCTCTTTACTTTTGGGGGGTTGAATTACTTCATGAAACAATGGTGAATGAAGACAATATTAAGGTTTTCTCAATATATAAGTTTGTCAACATAATTTTTTTAACATTTCAAAGATGGGTGAAGCCTCATCTGGGAGACCATGCTGTGGAGCAGCCTCTCACCCAGTTCAGAATCTCTCTCCAGTGTCGGGGAGCTCACTAACTGTTTTTGGATAGTTCTCATTGCTAGAGACTTCTCTCTTATATTGACTTCCTCTAACATCTAGCAATTAGTCCTGATCCTACTATCTAGAGTAACACAGCCCCTCTTTCATAAAGTTTCTTCAAATATTTGGAGGGCCACCATGTGGGAGAAGGACGGGTAATCTTAGAGAGGGACATGTCTGGTTTCTTCTCTCATATCTTTTACCGCACAGCCTCCTAGTAATGAAAATAACAACAAAATAGCAATAAATAGCTAACATTCAGTGAGTGCTGATTTTGTGTGAGCCGTGGTTCTAAGCACTTTGCAGTTTACAAAATCATTCAATCCTCACTCGAACCTCAGAGGTAGAACCCTTATTAGCCCGATTTTACAGATGGAAAACTGAGGCACAGAGAAGTTAAGTAACCTGCCCATGGTCATGCCACTAGTAAGTGGTGGAGTTGGGACAGAAAACTGGGCAGTCTGATTCGAGAGCTTGCACTTTCATTTTTTAATTTATTTTAAAGATTTTTAAAAATTTATTTATTTGAGAGAGAGAATTCGGAACTCGATCCAGGACTCCGGGATCATGACCAGAGCCGAAGGCAGACATTTAACTGACTGAGATACCCAGGCGCCCCCAGAGCCTGCACTTTTAGTTACTGGACATCTTCGCTCACTTCTCCTCTTCTCTGTCAAAGTTATTAAGATATAGTGCCAGAACTGCATCCTAAACTAATATAGATTGATAAGACCAAAGTGAGGGGACTGTTCATCCCTCGGTTGGACACTGTGTGGGTATTAATGCAACCTAAGATAACATTTAATGTGTTTGGCAGCAACACCACACTCTGGGCTCATCCTGAGCTTGTATTAAATTCAAATCACCTACATCTTTTCTTTTTCTTTTTCTTTTTTTTTTTTTTTTTAAACCAGGTTACCCTATTCGGTGTTTTTGCAATTGACTTTTTGAATGTAAGAGTGGGACTTGGTATATATATTCTCGTCAAATCTTTTTCTACTGTAAAAAATAAAAATGGATTTGCATGTGGACGTGGGATACAGTAATTTGGTGGTTTAGAGTGATGGGATTGTGGGCTGTATTTCTTTATTTTCAAAATTATTTCTTTTATGGCTGTCATGATCTTATTGTGCAAAAACTGGTAGAAGAAAAAATGGACTTTTTCGTTTTGGCCTGTTCTTGCAGCTTGTTAAAAGCTTTATAACACTCTTGAATCCATCTCTCCAGGAGTGGCTGTCCTTCCCAGTTTCGCAGCATGTGCAAATGGCAAGTCTGCCATATCTTCTTCTAAGTTGCTGGCGGCTCAACAGACAATCCCAGAGGGCAGGGATAAAGTACCACTGCATGCAATTCAATCTAGAGACTTCTTACAGTGAGTTCATGGATGCTCAGTAGCAGTATGTCTGTTGTTTACAAGACTCTAAGTTGGAGCCCATTGCCGACCATTGCCAACCCATGACTGGTTCAGAGCTGCTGGTTGTGGGTTCTGTTTGGAATGAAGAGGGTCTACCAATGAACATTTCAACAGACATATACTGAGAACCAATACATCCTGGGCACTCTGCTAGGTTCTGGGGCTATAGAGATGCAGGGGGTGTAGTCCTGTCTTCAAGGACTTGCTGTCCAGTGGTCTGTGCTTATCTCAGAGGTACCTCCTTGAACCGTTCACCTGGGTCATGCAGATGTTAGTAGACAGCCCCAGAGGAAGTGCCTCAGCCTGGTGGACATCATCATGAACAAGAGGGACATTTTGTTTCCATGAGCACATCACACTACACCTGACGCCTGAATTTTCTATCTGGAATTCCACCTTTTCCAAGAAGCCTCTCTGTCTTAATTAAAAGGAAGATCTTAAAGGGTTCAGGGCAGGGGTCTCCTCTTCTTAGTGTCATTTCCTTGTTGAAAAACTTTAAATGGCTCTACCAGCTCCTAACCTAAGCCTGGCCTCTCTGCCTGACCTCCAGAGCCCTAGATGCTCTGGCCCCAACTGGCTTACTCAGTGTTGGTCCCTCCTTGGTCTCTCTCAGGCAGACCAGCTTCTACATTGCCCCAGGGCACTCCATGCTGCCCCCCTCTCATCCTTGCTTGGATTGCTCCCTTTCCTGGAATGCCCTCTCGCTCCCTTCTACCAGCCAAATCTTGCCTGTCTGGTCTCCAAGGCCCCATTCAAGTTCACCCCTCTCCTGACTACTTCCTTGAGTGCCTCAGTTCTTGCCAACTTCCTTTCTCTGTGGTGAGAGAATTATAGTCCCTACCACATAGTTCAGCACTACTGTGCATGTAGTCTTGTCTTATCTGATGATGTTCTATGTAGGTAATCTTATTTCCCCAATGATGTCATGGCAGCACTTTTAGAACAGGACCCACCCATGGATTTTATTCCTGCTGCACCTAGCCAATGTAGACCATGGAGCAGACACCTGATAAGCATGTGCTGGGTTTTTCTTGTTGTTATTGCTTTCTTCCAGAAAGAGAATTAAAAGCAGTCACATTTTTTCTTTCCAGTCTTGCCCTCATCATGCTTCTCCATGCACCTTCTTTTCCTTCCATCCCAATTGGACTCTTCACCTTTCCTTGAAAATTCTCTCCTCTATCAGGACTTTCCATAAACCTACCATAAACAACAGCCTCAGCTGTGGTTTGCCAGTGTTTTGCAGCCTTCCCCATATAGGTTGCAAGCTTTCACGGGGGCTGCACAACTCTGTCCCCCGGCATGGGGTCCTCTATCAGACGGGAGGCATCAGTAAATGATTATTGCTTTGGTCAGCTCAGGGCTCTCAACAGCCATGAGCCTGTTTTTCTCCAGGATTCCAATAGGGAAGGGGATGAAACTCACAGGAAATTGAGGCACCAAGCAGGTAAGGAGGGAGTGATCCTCTCTCTGTCCTGGTTAACTGTCCTAACCAATAATCGTCTTTTTTTTTTTTTTTTTTTTTTTTTTTAAATAATTTTTTTTTTTTTTTTTTTTTTTTTTTTTTAAAGTCATTCTTTCTTTTTTAAGATTTTATTTACTTGACAGAGAGAGACACAGCAAGAGAGGGAACACAAGCAGGGGGAGTGGGAGAGGGAGAAACAGGCTTCCCGCTGAGCAGGGAGCCCGATGCGGGGCTCGATCCCAGGACCCTGGGATCATGACCTGAGCCGAAGGCAGACGCTTAACGACTGAGCCACCCAGGCGCCCCACCAATAATCGTCTTGTACCCAGAGTCCCTTGATCAGGAAACGTTCCCACTCAGCACTGTGGGAATAGAGTCCTGGCTTTGCTCCCACACCAGACCCACTCTGAGGTTTCCCTCAGTCCCACCTCGGCTCTCACTCCCAGTGGAATCATACACATCTCTAAAAACATTTTCTTTTATTGACAGGTGAAGTCCGGAGCAGGATTCTGAGGCTTTCTGTCCTCCATGCTGCTCACCAGAAAAGGGACTGTGAACTGTAAGTAACTGTGCTTGGTGTTTCCATGCTGATTCAATAAGGTTATGGGTTAAGGACCAGCCTTGAACCTAATCTTTAACAGCCATGCATTGTGCAAGAGAAATACTCAACAATGAGCCAGTCAGAATGTAAAATACAGTGGACTTCTAATTAGATTAGGTCTGAATGTGACAAAGAAGCCCTGTAATATGACATCCTACTTAATTAGACTTTATTGATTGTGCATTAAGGTGGACTTGATGTGTTATGTGTGTCATGAGTGTTGGAGAGGGAAGCCCTTGAGTTTGCGAGGCCACCCGAGCCACTGTCATCTGTGGGCTAAGCTGGGGAGGCTGTGAGAGGAGGAAGCGGACCAATTCATAGCCCACACTTGCTTTTACACCTTGGCTTATTTCTCGGGAGGCGTGAGGGAGGGGAAGGAAGACATGCTGGTGGCTTCCGTTCTATCGGCACAGTGAGAGCCCCACTGTACGCTTTATGTGTCATTTTGGCTCTCCCACTTGGTGAAAGCCTACCCACCTGGAGGAACGCAGCCCAAGTCCGGTCTCCTCAATGAACCTTCTTTGGTAACTCCAGCTAGAAGTGCTCTCTCCCTCTCCCGAAGTTCTACTGCATCCACACGCTAAGCGTGCCTCTGGCCTGCACCTTCCTGTGCGCCCCCCAGTGAGGCTGTGAGCCCCTGGAGGACAGTCTGGGATTCCCGTGTCTTCCTGTCCCCACGGCACCCTCCACCTGGTCTCTGCTCAGCAGATGTCAGCCGGGAGATCGGGTTGCCCTGGGCTACATAGCTTGCCACCCTGCTTCTGGGGCTACCGGAGGCTGGGCTGCTGCCGCGCCCCTGAGAGTACATTGGCTCCCAACCAGTCCATGGAATTATAAATGATTAACCGTTATCAGCGCACATCTTCACCTCTGTGTAAAAATAGATTGACTGTAATGAGTATTTGAATAAATCATAAGAATGGCCGGCATGCGATTGTCTAACATCCTGCCGATGGCTGCCCGGTGAGTGAGCAGGGCGCCGGCCCTCCCGCCTAATGGCCTGAGAGTCAGTGCTGGTCGCCTCTGTGATTGACAGGCTGCCACTCCCAGGGCACCTACTCTGCAGCCCAGGCTCTGGAGTGGTCGGAGCCTAAGGGGGGGGGGGGGCCCGGAGCAGGGGGAGCGGGGAAGGGTGCCTCCCTCCATCCTGTTCCGGGAAAGCCTACCTAGGAGATGCGGCTGGGGGGCTGGAGGAGCCACAGTGGAAAGACCTTTGTGAGAATCGTGTCTCCTCGCACCGGAGGTTAAAGGGACCTCATAAGTCAAGTCAAGTAGGAGAGAAGCAAGCTGAACGTGAACCTTAATGAGAGTGGAGAGTGTGGGGAAATAGGTCTGCACATTCCCTCCCTGCCTCCGAGGGCACCCGGTGCCTTGCGCTGGGCCACACACACCCAGGGAAAGCTCCCTCATGGGGACACACTCTTGGACCTGTGCTGAGAAACAAGGAAGAGCAGGTTTCTCTGGGTCCCGGGATTCTGAGATGGGGAGATTCAAATGATCTTTCAGGGAGTGTTTGCCAAGGCTGCCTCAGGCATGAGCATCCTCCTGCCTTTTGGAGAGGGAGGAAGAGGAGAGGGGGCAGGCTCTGGGGGGCTGGGACCAGTTGAGGAGGGCATAGTCTGAAGTCTCAGAATGAAGACCAGGAAAGGCTGGATTTGAGAAGGAAACCACAAACATTCCATTTAATCCCAGTGGTGTTCCAGTTACTACGGCTGTGTAACAAGCCACCCCAAAACTTAGTGTCTTCACAATGTTTATAATGTGCATATTCTGTGAGTTAGGAATTCAAACGGGGCACCATAGGGACGCCTTGTCTCTGTTCCACTGGGTCCGGGACCTCAGCTGAGGCAAGTGAAAAGCTGGGTGCTGGAATCATCTGAAGGCTCATTCACTTATAATTCAGGGGGCTGATATGAGCTGTTGGCTGAGATGTTAGCTGGGGCTGCCAGGCAGGCCCGTGTGACCACTCCATGTGGCTTGGGCTTCTTCAAAGCATGGTGGCTGGACGCCAAGGGGGAGCACCCTGAAAGAGAACAAGAGCCAGGTGGAAGCGGTATTGCCCAAGTCAAGCAGCGTCTCTTCTACCACATTCTCTTGATTGGGGCAGTTACAAAGGCCTACCTCACTTTCAGGAAGGGAACATAGACATCCCTCCCACCATGACTCAAAGGAGGAGTATCAACAGCACATTAAAAGAGGAGCATAGGGATGGGATACATGTTGTTGCAACCATCTTTGGAGAGTATAATCTACACGACTCGTATTTGGCAAGTCTGACATAGTACAGCCTCATCTATTTCCAAAGACTGGCTAAAGAAACCCCTATCTTTGAAAATCAAACTGCCCCTATCTCACAGAATATCTGGGTTTAAAGCCCTCCCCAACGCCCCCCAGAGGCTGGGCTAGGCTTCCTCCCAAAGCGGGACTCCCCAAGGACATGCTGGTGTTCAGAGGTCCTGCCATTGGTGAAGGCTTCCACCTGATAGTCCATTTCAACAAAAGTTGGTCCATTTTGCAACTCACAGCTTGAAGTGCCAAGTCTGGAGGGGCACTTAGACCTGTGGCCAGAGATTCCTCAAGCCTAAGGCCCTCATTCCCATCTAGGGATCCCCACACCCCCAACTCAATGACCTTCCAAGCTGGGGGAGGTTTTGGCCAGAGATCCGGGCTTAGGAGGCTACTGGGGCTGTGTTGGGGACTGGGGAAGTCTGGGTAGCCCTTCCTATCTGACCCCACATCCTCTCCTCTCCTTCCTGCCCTTCTGCCACAAACTAGAACCTGCGCCATTAAGGGACCAGACCCCCTTTCCTTTGTCATTTTCCTGACCCGGATGTGGCTAAATTTTGGAAGAGAATCTGAGTGCCTGAATGCCTTATTGTGACTTAAGAGGATAGAAACAAAGCTCAAGCAACAAAAGAGTGGAGACAGAACCAATTCATGTTCCCAAGGGGCTGAGATCTGAGAATGGCTAATGCCGGAAAGGGAGGGGGCAGGGAGGAGAAGGGTAAGTGGGCTTGGTTTTGATAAAAAAGTGCCGGGGTTTGGAAATTTAGGTCAGGAAACGAATGTTTAATTTGGACAAATGAAAGAACAGATAAAAATGTAAAGCTCATTTGTATTTTCAAGGCTCCAACTTGGGGGAAAAAAAAGTTGGGGTTTGAAGTCCAAAGGCAAGAGTTTGGATTCCGACTTAGCACCTTCGTGACCCAGGCACTTCTGCTCGGTCTTCAGATTGCTCATCTCCAGAATGCAGATGGGATTGCATACCCTTCCCAGGACTGCTGTGGGGACCGAAGGGAAGCCAGCATGTGAAAGCACTATAGCCCATTCTTGGCACACAACGGCTACTCAAAACGGTTCAGGCATTCCTCCACCCAGGAAATAAATAAAAAGTGGAGTTGGAAAAGATTGTTTCTCTCCATTGTTCCTGACAGGGATGGTCAAGAATATTTCCTTTAACTGTACCCTCCATAAAAGTTCACTCATAAACTATTGATATTTTAATAATACACATTAGCATCTTGCCCTTTGACAAATGAATATTGAATGAGCAATAAAGAAGCAAAAGAGTAACCAGGTGTACGGCTGGCTGAGGGGAAGCTGGGATCTTGCGTCATTGTCAGAGGGAATGCCCCTTTACCAGGCACCTTGTGACTCACCTCTCTCCCCAGTCACCCCTAGGAAACAGCTTTTAAAAAGCGCTCAGACTCCAGCCCAGCCCAATCTGAGCAGGATTTCTCCTATGGTTTCTTACACTTGGCCAGAAGGGACTCGGGAGAAGAGAAGAGAGGAAAAGTCACAGAAGAGCCGTGAAAGGCATGGATGTTTTGCCCCCCCATGCAAAACACCTTAGATCTCCCCACTCCCTCTGCCAAGGGTGCAGACTTCTTCCTGATACACGCTCTCCTGCTGCATAAATTGAAAGTCTGTAGACAGTGTGCCCAGCAGAAATCAGGCAATGAGCTTAAGATGTGTAGCCGGGGTGCAGGGGTGAAGAGCCGCTGGCTCCGGGGGGGTCCCAAACAGACCCGGTTCGGCCACTCGCCACTGACAAAATCCACAGGCAGAGAGAGGAGCAGTGGGGAAACAAGAAAGGGATTTATTTCAGTGAGGCCAGCCCCGGGAAGACAACGGGCTCACGTCACAAAGACTGTCTCCAAAGTGCTGAAAATACATCCAGGTTTATATCAGGAAAATGTGGGACAAAGGTCGGTGGGTACGTGCAGGTGGGCAGTGAAGGTCAGGTCGATCATTGTCTTGGGGGCAATCACTTGCTGGTGTCAGGACAGTTATTACTGCTTGAGGGGGTAGTCTCTGTTCCCACCACCCGTGATGGGATGCTTTGCCCGCAGGGTCGTTTGTCTGAGTTAAAGAGATAAGCTGGAAAGAAGAACTTAATCAATTAGAAAGTACGGGCTGAGGTTGACATGAAGGTAGTCCTCTTTCAGAAAGAACTCATTCCACCCGCCTCTCATTCTTTCTCCTCCAGGTCTTGATGGGACCTACGGTTGGGGTGGCCGGGGCGGTGTGTGTGTGTGTGTGTGTTTGTGTTAGGGTTTGTAAGACAGAATTTCCTGCCTCTTGCAGGTCCTGCTCCCAGGCCCACTACCATAGCCTCCAGTTTCTCGTGGCCTCCATCTGGGCGGGGAGTCCTTGAGTGTGCAGAGAACAGTGACAGGGGCTCTTCGTTGGTCCGGCTTAATTGGTGTGATTTAATGGCGTTTCTGGCGGATTCAGATTTATACGGCTTTCTGAGCTGCAAATCTGCTTTCTAAATGTAGAATTTTTGTGGAGTGGTAAAAAATAATGGCTGTTCTGTGATTCCTGCCTCCCGAGCTAGGAGATTGCAATTTACATTATGCAAATAGACATTATGCAATCAAGGCACTTTAGCAGGAATCTGGCGGCGGCAGTGCGCCGCTGATGAGATGCCGAGGTCTGCAGCCCCAACTGGAGGGGCTCTGCAAGAGCGGAGATGAAGTGGGGAGCGGGTGGGGCCGGCGGGGACGACGCAGAGTCTGTTCCTCTGGCCCAAGGAGGCAAAGTGGAGCCTGCCCAGAGATGAATGCATCCGGGGAGCTGCCAAAGCGACTCTCTCAATTAATGGCTTTGTTTAATCATACCCCCTGTCCAGAGGAGTATTGTCTTACGGATAATTTCGTTTGCCTAACGAGATTTTGCTAATTAAATCTCCTTTCAGTTGGTGTGACTATGCCTGCAGGAGAGGGGGCTATTTGGAGTCTTCTCTATAAACCTTTCTGGAGGGGAGCTGAGAAGGAGGGAAGGGGAGGGAGGGGAGAGAAGAGAAAGGAGGGGAGGGAGAACCTGGCCTGCTGTGAGCTGGACTGGAGAAGGTTTGAGGGTTTGAGAACGACAAGGTGGCAGCCACCACCCACCCTGCCTTTCTGTCCTGTTCACTAGAAATGCAGACTTGCCAGTCTTCGGCCGGCCTAAGGGATTTCCCCTGTTTCTTCTTCCTCTCTGGACCTGTGACCTCCACCATTATCCCTTCTCAAGTTCTTCCCGAATCTCCAGGACATTCTAAAGGATTTCCAAGCATGGCTCCCCGCAGCTCTGGCTGTGGGTGGTGGTTGGTGGTGGTGGTGGTGGTGGCCATGTGGGAACCCTCCCCTTGCTCTTGCTGTTAGCCAGCCAGTCTGGCTCTTCAGAGAGGAAAAATTGCTCCCAAGTTGGCCATTTCTCCAGGGATAATTGCCTGAATCCAAGAGGAAAATACCTCGTCAAATTCATTTATCATCAGAGTCAGCCAAGGATAGCCTCCTGTATATGGAGGAGCCTAGTGCTGTGCCTGAAAAGCAGGAGCCTAATTAATGCGGCTGCGTCTGACTGGTCCCACCCGTGCTCCGCCACCCCAGTGGTGCTTTACTCTCTACCGTCTACTTGGCCTGACTGACCATGGGCTTCTGGGCTCCACCCTGTCTACTTTTCCAGTTTCATCTCCTACCCCCCCCCTTGCTGTTTCCTCCTCCCGTTTACTTATAGACACTCAGACGCATGGGCACATTCCTACTCCTGATACCCCAAATATACCTAGTTGCTCAGTTGCCCCCAGATACTCCGTATAACTTCACACCTTAGAGCCTTTGCACATGCTATGTCCTCTGTCTGGAATCTTCTTGACCTGGTAACCCCTATTCCTCTTGCAATACCCAGCTCACATATCTCCTCTATGACTACCTCCTCCCAGAGCTTCCCTGCGTTTTGTGAAACACTGCTGTGTCCTCCATGTCATCCCAGGACCTCAAACACAGTTATTTGTCTGTCTATCCAAGTTAAGGACTGAATCTTATTCTTCTCCTAATCCCAGTACCTAGAACCGGGCCTGGCCATAATAGGCATCCTACAAGGTTGGTTGAATGAAAAAAAGCATGAATGAACCTAGGAGAAGAGGGTGGGGTGATGGAGAGGCATTCTCTGGTAAGTCCTTAAAGCCCCAGGTTGGACAATGGTGGTGGGAAGTCAGGAGACTGATTTCTGTTGAGTCCCTGCAGTTACTTGCCTATCCTTTACATTTACTTCCTGGCTGGGAAGGCACTACCTCTGTGTGCTAGGTCATACACTACATGTATCAGCATCTTCTATCACACATTCTCACATAGGTCCTGTGAGGTGGGTATTGTTTTTGCAGAGGGAACTGAGGCTCATTTGTCCTCATCAGAAAGCAAAGCAGTATTTAGCTGTAATTGGGCCCACTGGCAGGGCCCCAACAGGATCTACCTCTAGCTAGGTGAAAGCTCCTATGCTTCCCGATGTCCCTCCGCATCCTGTCCATCTATCCACCATCCATCCATCCATCCACCATGCATCCATCCATCCACCATCCATCCACCCATCCATCCCATCCCATCCATCCATCCATCCATCCATCACCCATCC
>NW_022589737.1:971172-975232 GCF_004348235.1 Phoca vitulina
ATCCATCCATCCATCCATCCATCCATCCATCCAACCACCATCCATCATCCATCCACCATCCGTACATCCATCCACCATTGATCCATCCATCCATCCATCCACCATCCATCCATCCACCCATCCATCCACCCACCATCCATCCATCCACCCACCCATCCATCCATCCATTCACCCATCTATCCACCAGCCAGCCAGCCTAGAAGTGTATCACACCCTTGTTGCCACGACACCAGGGCTCACACAGTGCTGGAATGCTTATATGTGCTGTGGTGTGGGGTGAAACTTAGCCCCACAGGGTGGCCTCCAGCTGCTGGGTCTGAGCTATTGCCCAGCTAGTGGTGGGGATGTCAGGTGTGGAGGAGTCTACATTCCATGCTGAGGAGCATGGGGCAGCCCAGGAGAAATGGCTCCCATCTTCATGTGTGGTAAGGGCATGTGCGTGTTACATGTGTGAGTGCAGGCTGCAGGGTATGTGTGGATGTGTGAGGCAGTGTTTGTAGAGAGTGGCTTTGTGTTTCTCTTGGTTCCTGGGTTTTCATGCTTTGCTTTTTGCCCTGCTGTTTTCCTATCAGTCCAAGTCTATCTGTCAGTGTGCTGTCTCTGCATCTAGGCTTTTACTCATCTTAATATCCTCACCATGCTATCCATGCTCTGGGTCTGAAGTGTTTCTCGGTACATAATAGGTGCTCAACCAGTGCTCCATGATGCACTGAATGGCTGAATGACTGAATGATTGAATGAGTGAACAAGCATGCACTTTGGTGTCACATAGACCTCAGTTTTAACCCTAGTTCTGTTATTTACATAGCTGAGATCTTGGGATTAATTTTCTCATCCAGAAAGCCAGAATACTGAAACTACCTATTCTATCTTTCTCGAAGGGCTGTTGATAGAGGATTATAAGAGATATGTGAAAGTGGTTTATAAACTATGAAGCACTATACAAGTATAAGAGGTTATTATTATAATGGTTATTACACTTGAAGTGATCATTGTGTTTGAAAATTAGGGATTCTGTTTTCAGGAATATAAAATCATCCTGGCCTGATTTGAACTCTGAGACTTACAGAGCAATCATTATAGGAACTGATTCTAGATTGGCCCAACTATGAGAACTATCAGGGGCTGGGTTGGGAGGAGGGGGCTGGTGAAAATGGCCCATCTTCACTTGTGCCACGGGTCCCCCAAGTGTACCCACACGGCAAGTCTCTCCCAAGTCTCTGCAATTGCCTAGACTTCTGTGCCTCATTATCTTTGCAAATGTTCCCTCTGCCAGGAATCCTTCTCCCCTTTTCTGTACTCTCTTTTGACCCTCTCATGCCAAGTTGCTGCACTGTCCCTGGGCTCCCAGGTTACCACGTATGCCTCCCTGAGGGCATTTATCACAGTGTACCTGTGACTGTTCAAGCACACACCTCCTGGGCAAATGAGCATCACTCTTCTCTGTAGCCTCGGAGCTAAGGGGATGAATGGATGGATGGTGAAAAGTGAAGGGAAGGATTGGAGCTTGGTAGATGTACAGGATTTGAGCATCTGAAGTCCCCAGTCTGTAGGGGAAGGTGAGGAAGAAGCTTCAGAGAAATGAGCACTGCCTTGCAAATAACCCCCAAATTTCTGAGATATTTTCCACCCACCCTCATGCCTCAAAAGATCAAATAGGCTGATCTTCCATGGGGTTACTGGGCCTAGGGACCTCAGTCCTGTACACATGGGTGACTGGTCGTCAGCCAGCTGGGCAGTGAGGCCTCCAGGTTGGAGCTGAGTACCTTAGGACAGGGAGGCACCTGCCTGTTGCTGACCCCTACAGGTGAGCAGTTACCCACATGGGGAGGCAGGTGCTGCTTACCTCCCTCCTCAACCCTTCCAGATTCTTTCTCTTGGTGGAGTCAGCCCCAGCTGGTGGAAAATCTGCTGGAAGCCCTCTTAGGAACTGGCTCCTTTGCCTCTCTCCCTGTGTTTGGAGGCGTCTTGTCTCCACCCTGCTCTGGGCTTCTCCCCCACACCCTCCCACTCCCAGCCGTGCTCTTGGAGCCCCAGGCAGCCTCAGCAAAGTGCCAGGGGGCTGGGAGGTTTTTCATTACCGAATGCACTGAACCTATTTGTGAGTGTTTTGCAAAGTGTTTAATCCAAGGTGTTCCCTCAATTAAATTAGTGCAAACATCTGTGTCCCACATCCACCTCCATTTGCATTCTGTGCCATTTATTACAGCGGGAAATTGGAATGCACCTTAGGAATACTTAGGACCGAATTAGGCTAGGTTGGGGTAGGCGTCTGGGGGTGGGTGTCTGAGGGTGCCTGTGAGGTTGGTCCACAAGGTGGATCCTTTTTCATGCTTGGGACTTGAGGAGGAGCCACTTTTTGGTGCAGGAGACCACATGGCGAGAAGCTTCGGAGACACAGGACCACCGGTCTTGTGGGGGAGGTTGAGTGAGTTTAATTAATGCCCCTGATCCCCACCTGGGGCCAAGTACCTGCAGAGGCAGGAGTTCACTGCTGTTGTTTTATAACTTTAAACCCAATTAAAAAAGAAAAGTGTATCACATTCAAGTGACCCACCTGGGTCTCTCCCTGGGGGGTTGGGGCCTTTCCTGCTGGAAGGGGTATTTCTTCATCATGAACCTGCTCAGCCTTGGTGACTGGCTGAGCTCTCTTCCCCACACCATGTGATTCCCATGACTGTCTCGTACTTCGGGAGTCTACTGTCATACTAATGTAGGGGGCACTGAAGAAGAATAGTTTCTGCTATGTGACAGGCACTGCACTCAGTGTTTCTCCCGCATTATCTGTTGTAACCCTCTGAGACAAGTCCTCACATAACAGAACAAATCAGGGAGCTGGGCATCATCAGAGAGGTGAAGCAATACACCATCGTTCCCTAGCTAGAAAGAGGAACAGTGAACTCGGGTCCCCACGACCCCGAAGACTGTGCTTCCCGCTGCACACAGACAACTCTCTCAGATGAGGCAGCTGGGATTGGCTTTGAAGCAGGGACCTGGCCACCTTCCCAAATCTGGTGGCCAGCACACCCTGGCCGGGTTGTACAGAGGCCCTGGTGGTAGTCTGCCTACTCCCGGTTTCTAGCCCTCCGTTATAGGACGGCCTCGCCTGCAGTCCCCAGGGGCCTATGATGGGTTGCAGGTGACCCAGGGGCCTATGATGGGCTTGCAGGTGCCTCACCCAAGGGAAGGGACTCCTGGCTTTTATGGGATGGGACAGGGAGAAAATGCGGAAGTCTGGGTTGTGAGGAAGAGGCTCATGGGATGCTCAAGGACCTTAGAGATCAGTGAGTTCCTCAGTACTTAGTGGGGAAACTGAGGCTCAAAAGGAGCTAACGCTCGCCTAAGGCCACGAGGGTTTGGTGGTAGAGGCTGGAATGGATGGAACCGGGGGCTCCCAACTCCTGGGAGGGGAACTATGTCAAGGCCTGGGGAGGTTCCTGGGATTTCAGAGGGCAGGTGCTGGCTTTCTGGGTGCAAAATGTAAGTCAAGGCTGGAGCAAGGAACCAGGGCGAGAAGGGGATGGGACGCTGCTGTGGTTACGTCTACTAAGGGTCCTTCCGAACTGCCCTTAACAGAGAACCTTCCAAGTCCTAGAGGGCCACTGGCCATCTTCAGCCTGGGTCCCAGGGCATTTTCTCACCAACTTCTAGGGTTTCACCTAGCAACATCCGGGAGCCAGCAGAACCTGGGGAGGCAGGAGGGGACCCAGGACCCAGGGCTGCAAACCACCATCTGGTATCCATCTCGTCTTCCCTTTGCCCTATCCGCTCTGGGGTCTGGGAAGCATCTGGAAGAATAGTATCCAACAGATTCGAGCTCCCACTTCTTCTACCAACCATGTTTTACTTAGCCTTAGTTTACCTATCTGTTACAGAGTAATAAAAATCCCATCTTACAGGGTTGTTGGGAAAATTAAAGGAATCATAGGCATGCTTGACCCTGCTTTGGGACTTAGGACATTATTGCGTTTTCCTTTCTTTTCTATGGCTCCTGTCTGCTTTCCCCTGAGACCTTGTGCCTGTTCCTGGATGTAAAGGGGTGGGAGCTGGGGGGGGGGGG